>NW_011956624.1:0-1297 GCF_000949405.1 Vollenhovia emeryi | reverse complement strand
CCCGAGTCTCGCGTCCCCATCCCTCGCCTGGCAATATCGATCGCCGTGCGGTCACATCTCGCTACGCGCTCGAATTGGACAGTGGGCAGGGCAAAGACGACGATTTTCGATAATTTGTTTCTCGTTAACTATTGCGAAAATTGCAAAATGTTTCAGGACTTTTCTGTTCATCTCGATCCGTTCTACCTTCTCACGAGCTCGTGGACAAATGTTATAACTCACCCTGTATACATATACAGGGTGTCCCGTAATGGGCAATTAATGATTAACAGAGTGAAAGAGGATGAAGTTTTGAACTAAAAGTTCCTTCTTCAAATTTGGCTCAGACCATTACTCACGGAGTTATTAGCAGTTAAAGTTAATCAATCAGACGGCGCGGTGCCGAGGTATGCAGGAGCGTAACATGCCATGGGGCTCCTCGCGCTCGCAGTACATTACCCGATTAAAATGTTATTTTAATTTTTCATGTTAATTAATAAATAAGTGAAGAAATCAAGAAATGATAAATAAAGAAATTTTAAAAATGAATAAACAAATGAATAAATGATAAATAAATCTGAAGATAATTTTTTATATTTAATGTAGGAAAACGTTAATGTAATAAAACGTTTTCACGAAAATTATTTGCAGTTTTATGTTTCGTGACTTTAAAAAACCGATTATTATTCAATGGCCATGAAAAGATCCGATTTTCTCCTACACTGAGAAAACGATACTTAAAAATTTATTTGTTAGATATAAATTTATTTCAATAAAATAAAATACGAAGTAAGAATTTATTTCTAACACGTAAACGAGTTAATTGAAAAATTAATAAGAATTCTATTAATAAGAATTCTATTTCTATTCTATTTTCTTTCATTTATTTATCATTTCTTGATTTCTTCACTTATTTATTAATTAACATGAAAAATTAAAATAATATTTTAATCGGGTAATGTACTGCGAGCGCAAGGAGCCCCATGGCATGTTACGAGTACGTTCCTGCATACCTCGGCAGCGCGCCGTCTGATTGATTAACTTTAACTGCTAATAACTCCGTGAGTAATGGTTTGAGCCAAATGTGAAGAAGGAACTTTTAGTTCAAAATTTCATCCTCTTTCACTCTGTGAATCATTCGACTTGAAAGTAATCCGCCCTTTTCAGGGCGACCAATGTTTCTTAACATGGAATATCTCTCGTATGCAGAATTGTAAGAAAAAGCGGAGAATCGAATACTTTAATTAACTGATTAATTACTCTTTCATTTTATGATTGATTTTTAATTAGTGATAAAGTATTAAATATTTTTTAGTCT
>NW_011956623.1:0-1296 GCF_000949405.1 Vollenhovia emeryi | reverse complement strand
CACTATTATTAGCTTTATTGTACATCAATAATAAAAGAAATAAAAAAAATATTGTAAAGCAACGAAGATATTGGATACATCCTATACTTAAATTAAAGCAACAACAAGGAGACTGGCATAATTTAGTTTATGAGATGATTTTACAGAACGATGAAACATACTTCAATTATATGAGAATGACACCTGATATATTCGAGTATTTGTTATCAAAGGTGGGACCTATAATAACAAAAATGAAAACAAATTTCAGAGATCCTATCCCAGCAGCTGCAAGATTAGCAATGACTATTCGGTATGTAAGATAGATATTTTAAATATTTATATTTTTACAACTTCAGATATTTTGTTTTATATAAGTAATAGAATCTAATGTGTACCTGAATACATAAAACTTAGCATAAATGATCGTAATGATCATTTTCAGTTATTTAGCAAGTGGAGATGGACTTCAGAGCATTGCACTAAGTTACCGAACTGGAAGAAGCACAACATCACGTATTATAAAAGAAACCTGTGAGGCTATATGGAATGTTCTACACGTAGAAGAATTATTTACACCAACACAGGACGGATGGCGAGAAATTGCTCACGAGTTTGAAGAAAAATGGAACTTTCCTCACTGCGTTGGAGCTTTGGACGGAAAGCATGTTGCTGTAATTGTAAGATTATATTAATATAAGTATTCATATTAACATAAGATATTTTACAAAGTTGCTAAGAATTAAAATTATTTTTACAGTGTCCTGAGAAAGCAGGAAGTTCATTTTATAATTATAAAGGATTTCATAGCATAGTTTTAATGGCACTCGTAAGTGCCACATATAAATTTTTAATAGTAGATATTGGTGCTCAAGGCAGACACAGCGACGGAGGAATATTTAAAAATTCTGCAATGGGGCAAAGATTTTACAGTAATAATATGGACTTACCTGATTCCTCCAATATTACTACCAGACATACAACTCCATATGTTATAGTAGCTGATGAAGCCTTTCAACTGAATTCATTCACAATGCGACCATATCCTTCAAAGAATTTAACAAAACAACAAAGAATTTTTAATTATAGATTAAGCAGAGCTCGACGAGTTGTGGAGAACGCATTTGGTATACTAACAAGTCGATGGCGTATTTATCATAAACCATTGAATACGAGTCTTGAAACGGCTGATGCAATTGTTAAAGCAACGGTTTGTCTGCACAATCTTCTAATGAGTACGCGTTATTACTGCGGAGACAATTATGGTGATAAATCACTTGAAAATGGACAGCTAATTGAAGGAGAATGGAGGAAAAC
>NW_011956622.1:0-1296 GCF_000949405.1 Vollenhovia emeryi | reverse complement strand
TTTTTCGCCGAGTTTCAGTGGTTTGAAAATAGCCCAATTTTTAGGATATGAAAAGTGTTCCCTATTTTTTTTTGAGTAGTGTATATTGAATCTAGAAATACAAAATAATTCGTAAAGATTAATTGGAAAGCAATAATTGATGTATTATCGTGTGTATTAACTTCAAGTTGTCATGTTTCTTATAACATTATCAAATATTTTGTAATAAATAAGAGTTATAGTGAAAAATACAATCTAATTAACGTTTTGCAATACAATATTACTGATCGTTTGTTCCATTTTTTAATTAATTTTTAAATTATTGAAGCATAATCGACAGCGATTTCATAACAAGGTAAATAAAAATTTTATTTTATTTCAATGTACCAGTTTTTCCTTAAGTTTGGCGTTATTACAATTATATTTTTCGGTTTCCACGAAGAAAAGTACATAAGAAAACGTAGAAATAAAACGATCCCTGAGCGGTAATGAAATCGGCCAAAAATTGTACCTACCTTTATTATTTTATTATTTTTTAGGATAAAATGTATATTTAATATAGTTTTTTTACATACAATTGCAATTATCATATGCATCAAATGTCAAAGTTTATCGGACGTCACAAATTTTGTATATATAAATATACATTATGTAAAGTACATGTGTAATTGTTGAATAAATACGTTTATTCGTGCTTCGAGGTAGAATGTAGCCAGTATGATACGATAGACATGTGCGACAAAGAAAAGAGAGAGAGAAGCGAAAACAAGGGATGCCCTTGTCTTAAATTTACGGATGTGACGTCGACTATCGACTGTTTCCGAATAATCCAGATCATTCTAGATCGTCCTATCGATCATGCGCGAATAGCAAACGTCGATATCCTTCCGCCCAGAGCATGCTCACTCGTGCTTGAGCCGTCGTGAAGAGCGTGTATACCGCATCTATCTCGCAATAAATTCGTATTCGTGTTAACTCGTTTTTATTCGTTATCAAGACCACAACCGTTCGTTACCACAACCATTCAACAGAAACTATAATTAGATGTCGTGCGTATTATCTGTGATTTACTTAAATAGATTTTGAACTGTTTGGTTGAAACTGTTCAACAGAATACATGATTACATAGTTATTACGTTAGATTATATGTTTAATATGTCTTCATTATCTCACCTTGAATCATTTATAATATTATTACCCGATAAAAATTTTTTACATATAAGAATGTATAAATGTATACATAGAATTTATACATTTATATATCCAATATGTCCATACATGTTTTCATATTGTCCCGTGAAAAAAAAATTAATATAA
>NW_011956621.1:0-1296 GCF_000949405.1 Vollenhovia emeryi | reverse complement strand
CATCAGTTAAACGTTGTTCAACAAATGGTTGGTTTTGCGTCGTCAATAGCTTAATAATACATACACTTAAATAGTTAAAAATACTGCAGGCTATTTCAAAACAATTAAAATTTACAAAGAAAAACAATGCCTTTTAATTTATATCAAATAAATAAAAAAAATAAATCTGTCTAAGGATTCATCGAATCGTAACATTTTAATAATGTCGGCCCAACATTATTTCCCCAACTGCCGATGCTTTCGATTAAAACCCAACTGATGGCCAACCAATATGTGCTGCTCGGGTTATATGTAGATGTACATTTGTATACTCTGCACACTGAATACGAACTGCTGAGTATTTAAAGTTGTATATAAATGCATTTTAGAGGACATGAGGACATCTGCGGAGGATATGGACGAGGAACGCAGAAGAGATCTGTCGTATCACTATCTTTGTCACTTGGAGCAAGCCAAGAAGTAAAATATAATTGATAGACAATCCATTATGTCGAGTCGTTTCTTACTTATTGATTACATTTGTCTGTTATTTATCTTGGTTTGACTGAAAGGACTTGTATTTGTTAAGATAAAAAAGGATATTAGTGTCTGTTCTCTTCTATAGATGGATGGAAGCCTGCCTGAGAGAGCCGTTACCTCCGTCGATTGAGCTGGAGGAGAATCTTCGCAACGGAGTGTATTTGGCCAAGCTCGGAAACTTCATGGCACCTAACGTTTTACCGTTGAACAAAATCTACGATACCGAGCAGCGCAGATACAAAGCTGTCGGATTGCAGTTTCGTCATATGGATAACATAAATTACTTTTTAAAGTGCTTGGAATCCGAGCGTTTACCGTTGGTACGTGCAAATCACTTTTGATGAAACGACGGAGTGTATCAGGTGCAACAGAAATAAGACGACGTAGAATTTTCAAATCGAAGGAATAAAGGATGTAAGAGCCAAGACAGGCTGTTTTAGTGTCCAAATGATTTTCATTTTTAACTTCATTGCGGAAAAATTACCTCAGCCAGAGTTTGAACCTGGACCTTCCTCTCACTAGGTGCGAGTCTCATCAGTTCGACCACCGAGGCATTGGTGAAACGCCAAAGATAAATTTTTCGCAACAAATTAAAAAATTAAAATCATTTATACACTAACATCCTTTATTCCTTGGAATTGTAATCTCACGTCAGAGCCTCATGCATCTTATTGTGTAAAATTTTCATTTTTATAGACATTTCTGCCAGAAACGACAGACATATATGACAAGAGGAATATGCCGCGGCTGATATATTGCATCCACGCACTTAGCAAG
>NW_011956620.1:0-1296 GCF_000949405.1 Vollenhovia emeryi | reverse complement strand
GCTGCCGAGTCCGGCCTTCCGCTCCTCCGTGCACTTATTGGCTCAGACGTTTTTCTGAATTAGGCGATAATAATTACGATTTTGTAAAATTTTATATAACTTTTCTTCTCAGTTTAACCCAATCTACTATAATCTTTGGGGTCGTCCATATCGAATCTGACACCCTGTATATCGGGCGTCTTTCACTTGCTTGCGTGCGTTGCGAATGCGAGCTGCGACGTATCTCAAAATATGCAGTTGCCTGCGTGCATCGCACCGTTATCCGCAACGTTTCTCATAATTGAAAGGAAAGAGACAGAGAAAGTACCTTTTGGAAATCCAGACGTTTCCTCAGTATGAACAGCGTCAATTAAAGTCAAAGGAATGCAATCCCGGATATGATTACGGAATGCGTACGTCCCTCGTCAAGATGACTTGCGTGTGTAGAGGGACTTAAGATGGCGACGGATTAATCCGTGGTCAAGCAAGTCTTCGGCTCAGTGAGATGAGCAGAAGCTCAAGCTAACTAACCTCGAAGGTCCTTCTTCTGGTACTTGCCCGGTTAATGAGCAGACTCGCAGTATCTCTCAGCGCCCAATTCTAATTCCCCAACGCACCTCTCGAAGAAAGTCAACGGGAATAGAAATTTCACAAGTCTGTGTGTACGTCCTGTCGGTCCACGAGAGAGCCCAAGAAGAAGAAGCAGGTCAACGAACTGTTTCTTCCGGCGCCTCGCAACCAGACTCTCCCACCACTGCGCATGATCGCCACGAGCGGCCATTTCGTGCAACGAACTGGTCACTCGTAGCGCCCTCGTTCGTTGGTTAGCGGGACGGCGCGAACGGTGTAATTTCACGGGATTGGATCAAATTATTCCCTTTTTATACAATTTCATTGGTTGAAATTGTTGAGTTCACATGAAACTTTTCACGTGAAAAATTCCATGATCGATATCCAGATGATGTTTTTACTTCGATTTTCAGCCGCCAGATGTGCGATGATAGAGGAGACAATTGAGTATTGAGTACACCAAAAAGGAATTCTTTTCGAACCCATTATGAACAGGAAAAGGACTTCCTTCAAAATACTTTATCCTATACAGAATAATTTGATCCTATAAGAAGTCGAAAGGTATACTTCTATGGAGTCCTTTTTGAACTACCGGAAAGAACTACATTTGAGTTCATTTGAAATAGATTAAAGTAATTCATAAAGAATTGAAAGAAGTTAATTCTTTTTGAGTTCATATGGATCACCTGTGCTATCTGGATCATTCGTGCGTTAGCGGGATGGCGCGAACGGTGTAAGTTCACGGGA
>NW_011956619.1:0-1296 GCF_000949405.1 Vollenhovia emeryi | reverse complement strand
ATAAGTCCAGTTAATGATGAAAATGTTATTGATGACGATGATGTTATACGTGAGTTTTCTGAAGTTCCTCATGACAGAGGCATAGCTGACTCAGACAGTGATGCAGATAGGGTAGAAATTGATGAAGAAGAAATTGAGGAAGAGAATTTCGATACATTACAAAATTTTGAATCCAAACTTACTGAAGTCTTTTTATCCACTAATATGTCTCACGTTCAGGGAAATGCAGTTTTAAAAGTTCTCAGGTCTCATGGTTGCTTTTCTAATTTAAAAATTGATGTTAGGTCACTTCTTAAAACTCCTCGAAGACGTTGTGAACTTCAACAAGTATCTGGAGGCGAATATCTTCATTTAGGATTTGTAACAGGTCTTCTTTCCATTCTTCGTCAAACCCCTGCAATGCAAATCCCAGAACATCTTCTAATTGATTTTCATATTGATGGGGCGACTTTGGATAGTTTTGGCAAAATTCAAATATGGCCAATTCAGATAAGAATAGTAAATATTCCTAAATCTAAGCCAGAAATCGTGGGTATTTGGAGAGGTTCTAGTAAACCTATCAATCCTTCAGATTTTTTTGAACATTTTGTGTCTGAAGTTCTTCAAACTGTAGACAGTAATGGAATTGAATTTAATGGTGTGAGAAAAACGATTGAGCTTAGATGTTTTATCGCGGATGCACCTGCTCGTGCATTAATATTGAATCACGTAGCACATAACGCTCGAGTACCATGTTCAAAATGTTGGATAGTCGGTGAGTGTCTTCGTCCGGGCGTTATGACTTTACGTGGAGTAAATCATAAACCTAGAACTGTTGAAGAGTATATTCAATGTCTCGATGGAGAACATCACAAAGAAGGTAATAGTTGTCTTTCTCGTCTTCCAATGCAAATTCCAACTCAGGTGCCCTATGAATATATGCATCCAGTATTATTAGGTGTTATGGAAAAAATTGAGTCGGGCCTCATTGACGGTAAATATTCTCCTCTCGTAAAACTGACTCCTCGATTAAAAAAATTGCTTTCTGAACGTTTAGAAAGAGTAAAATATTGGTGCCCTCGTGAGTTTTCGCGAAAACCTACTTCGATTATAAAATTTAAGAAATTTAAAGCTACTGAGCAACGGCAAATTTTATGTTACAGTGGTCCGGCAGTTTTTGCAGGCATTGTCCACCCATTGGTTTATTCGCATTTTATGCTTTTAAATCTGGGTATTCGCATTTTATGTAAACCTTCCGTCTCAGACTCGGATTTGTCCTTAGCTCATTCAGCATTATGCATTTTTATTAATCATGCT
>NW_011956618.1:0-1296 GCF_000949405.1 Vollenhovia emeryi | reverse complement strand
AAAATTGAGAACGCCCAGATCAAAGGCGCCGACAGAGAGTGCCCATACTAGTTATACTATGCCATTATGTCACTACGCATGCTCGGTCAGTCTGCGCCGCGCTCGTATAGCGCCAGTTCGTGTCGGTACGACAGGTATCCTAACCCCAAAACCGTCACTTTTCAACACGTTATAACTTTTTTCTGTGGCAGAGCGACGATTTTTACTTTTACAGTTGTGTTTTACGCATCGAAATACACAATATTGCTAAGTTACAGTCAGATCGGTGAGGTTGCCTCTCTCCTTCAGTATTACCCTTTTTTAATCTTTTTCTTTTTTTAATCGTTTGTTTGTAGTTGGTTGATTATTGTTGGCCTAATAATAACATTTGTTGGTTTATAATTTTTATAAACAAAGAGACAAAAATGAGCGTTAAAGTTAGTCAGAAAAATCTCATTTTCGTTCAAAAAACCGATTAAATCGTTACGCAATCGTTCACTGACGATTGTTGGTCTAATTATAGCGTTTGTTGGTTCAGTATTTTCCTTCAAAATCGTAAAATAATCTCTTCTTAATGAATCATATTTGAACACAGTATAACCAGGGCCTCTATTCCGTACACGATTACCGACGACCATCGATATCGTTAACGACGTTTGCGCAGCTAATTTTTTTACATGATAGAAAAGTTGCGCCAACGTCGTTAACAATATCCCAGTGAGAAGGCTGATGTCAAATCGACGTCGATCCGACGTCGATTCATTGAAAACAGATCGACATCGAAATTAACATCGAAAATTAGCCAATTTCGATCAAATTGTTTTAGCATTAATATAAATCGACATCGATTCAACATCGATTCATTGAAAACACATAGATATCGAGATTAAGAGACTACTATATCATATGAGGTGTGCTGGGGCATTGATCATCGATCGATGACCGACATCGATTCTGTAAGAAATATAGCAGCCACGACTCTACGAGAAGTTATGTGTTTTGTACTTTGGTAAAACATTGATTAAAATATTAAAGGGTTGTCCATTAGTACAAAAGTTTGCTTTTATGAAGTTTGCGAGAACTTTAGTTACAACTTTGTTTTTTCCTGAGATTTATGCATTATAATTTACTTCGACAATACTGTGATAAAATATTTTATTTTCTTCGATAAAATATTGATAAATTTTTTTACATCGATTAAAATATTTTTTCACAACAGAATGGAGATTGTTCTGATATCTTAATTATTAAAATAAACATTGATTTAATTTAATTATAAAGGGTGTCCCACTAAGACCGCCTATTTTGAATTTAGCA
>NW_011956617.1:0-1296 GCF_000949405.1 Vollenhovia emeryi | reverse complement strand
GCATAATATGATAAACGAACTTCACGAAATGATTCAGCGTATGACTCATCGCCAATAAGTTAAATCTCTTCGTTACGCGAACGTGTGTTCCAGATCGACATATGATCGATCCCCGTTCTATTCCCGTTCAACGTGTGTTACGCGAACGTGCGTTCCCGATCGACATACGATCGATCCCCGTTCCGTTCCTGTTCAACGTACGTTACGCGAACGTGTGTCACCGATCGACGTACGGTCGATCCTCGTTCCATTCGATATACGTTCGGTCCCTGTTCCGTTTGATATACGATCGATCCCTGTTTCGTTCCCCGTTTAAAATCATTTACTCATGGCTGAAAGGACAACATCTGAGAAGCGGCAATTAGTGAAGGAACTGCACGCTCCAGCGAGAAGAAATTTTCCGCGAAAACGTGTCATAGTGCGTGGGTACGACGACCTGTGGCAAGCTGATGTGGTTGAGATGCGTCCTTACACACGATTCAACAGAGGCTACCACTACATACTTACTGTTATCGATGCGCTGAGCAAGCTTGCATGGGCCGTACCGCTCAAGGCCAAGAGCGGATGCGAAGTTACTGCGGCAATAGCAAAGATAATTCGGGTCGATGGAAGATGTCCGAAAAATTTACAAACTGACAATGGAAAGGAATTTTACAATGCGAACGTGCAGAAACTCTTGAAGAAACATAATATTAACCATTATTCTACCTATTCCGTGATGAAGGCATCGGTCGTCGAACGATTCAATCGCACGCTAAAGAACTATATGTGGAAGATGTTTACATTAAATGGAAACTATAGATGGATCGACGCGCTGTCACGTCTCAGATTAAAACGCGCGAAAGTATCGGACTATAGGTATGTGGCCCATCGACGTCACGCCTGCGATCGCCGACAAACTGTTGACGACGGTGTACAACCGCGTAAAGATTGCTGTACCCGCGCGATTCAGATTGGGTGACCCAGTACGCGTGAGTAAATTTAAGACCGTCTTTGAAAAAGGTTACACACCAAATTGGTCAACGGAGTTGTTTAAAATCGGCAAAGTGCAGAAAACTAATCCCGTGACGTATATACTGGAAGATTCCTGTGGAAAACCCATCGCTGGAGGATTCTATGAACACGAGTTACATTGTGTAGCTAATCCCGATGTGTACCTCGTTGAGAAAGTGTTGCGGAAGAGAGGAAATGAGGTTTACATGAAATGGCTGGGACTCGATAAGTCACATAATTCATGGATATGCACGGATAATGTTTTGTAAACATACATTTATTGTAATATCTAAAAAAGGTAAA
>NW_011956616.1:0-1296 GCF_000949405.1 Vollenhovia emeryi | reverse complement strand
TGTTACATCTTTCACTGGTAACTTCGTATAATATGTATATTTAATAAGTGTAATACAAGACGTGAGTTGCGATTATCTATCCGGAAGACAAGAGATGCTTCTGTTGGATCGTACGGTCGTGGATCGACTCTCCCACTCGCTCCCACCAATCTTCCGAGACCCGCGTTATCGCAATCCCTCTCTCGGCGGAATTCGGATATAGCTTAGTCGCGCCCGCTAATACTCAATGCGACGGCGCGCTCTATATAAATCACCGATCATACACAACATCTCTTCTCCCCGTAAATCTTAATTACAATGCTATTTCGCCATTACATTTCCAACGTTAGTATGAAAAGCAATCACCGAAACGATCCGGTGGTTTACGCTTATGCTCCGACCGTTTTCGGTTTGGTGTTGGCGCTGGCGGTACTTCAGGGTGAACCGCTTCATCTGGCGCCTCCTCTTCCTCGAATTCGGATGTCGTTTCTTGGACATCACGTTTTTCCGAAGGTTCCGAGGATAGTGTCAGTGGTCTTTCTCTTTCTAATAACGCGGGTGGTGATTCGCACATCTCGTTTCTTTCCACATTCGGGTTTACGATAGGGCCACACCAATCCCACGTTCGCTTTTGGGGGTTATCAACAATCGTCAGACCTACTGCCCGCATCTGGTTTAAGTGACGTTTCCAAACTTGCTTATTTGGTAGTTGAACTCGGTAATGTAATCTACCCAGCTTCTCAATAATTGTTCCAAAACGCCACTTAATATTTTTATCTAAATACTCCCGTACTGCGACTCTCTCTCCTACCTCGAATTGTTTAATGTTTCTTAAGGATGTTGCGGTTTTGTCGTTTTCATTTCTCTGCTCTGTTCGTGGGAAGATCAAATTTAATCGACTATTTAAATTTCTACCAAACATTAATTCCGCTGGCGATTTTTTACATTCTTGAAGTGGTAACAATCTATAGTGAAATAACAATTTTTGTACGTTTCGCTTAATGTCTTTATCCGTTATTTTTAATTTTCGCAGGCCTTGTTTTAATGTTTGGACAAAACGCTCTGCTAATCCGTTTGTAGCCGGATTGTATGGTGCTGTGCATTTATGAAAAATACCATTCTGTTTGAGAAAATATTGAAATTCCTTAGATATAAAGGTTCTACCATTATCTGACCCAAATAGCACAAAAACGTTCCATTAACATTCTAGGAATATACGCCAAGAACATTCGAAGATTCCAGGAATCTTCTAATAGTCGTTTTATACGTTCGAGGCATATTTATAGAATGTACCAACGGAGCACTTTAAAAGTTCTA
>NW_011956615.1:0-1296 GCF_000949405.1 Vollenhovia emeryi | reverse complement strand
CACATGGACATTCAGTGGATGTCCATTGGACGTCTACTTTCTCGATCCAGACAACTCGCTGTCGCATCATATCGGCTCGCCTCTTATACTAATACGGAATGATTTTTACTTATGAGAAAGACTAACGCGCGGTCGCCACGCCGCGGCAGTGAGTGGTACTTATGCTATATATTCAGGTTAACGTCTATCAAATTCTATGAGGGAATCAGGCGTACCGGATCAGGCACCCCAAATAGCACCGTACATCTTATGGATGTCCGTTTTACGTTCATTTTACTACCATACGTCCATGGACATAATAAGATCGTCCATTGTACATACGTCCATACAAAGATATACATTGGATGTGCATAAACGGACGTCCAGTGGACATCCAATTAAGATTCCCTTTATATAACTAATTTATGGATATATACTCCCGAGTAGAAATGAAATCATGCATGCCTTGTGTATGACGTCAGGGTCCGATAGGGAGGAAGTAAGGAATGCCCTAATAAGGAATCCCTGAAATGTGCCTGATCCGGTACGCCTGATTCCCTCATAGCATGTGATAAACGTTAACCTGAATATATAGCACTAGTACCACTCACTGCCGCGGCGTGGCGACCGCGCGTTAGTCTTTCTCGTAAGTAAAAATCATCCCGTATTAGTATAAGAGGCGAGCCGATATGATGCGACAGCGAGTTGTCTGGATCATGGATAAACTTCAATAACCTGAATATACTTTTGATGACTATGTAATTTAACACAATTTAAAAATTAGTTTAAAAAATTGAATTTTCACCCTACTAAAATTTCTGCCTGGGAATGTATCCAGTAGAGATTTCAATTTTGTCCATAAAAAGTCCAAAGTTCATCCATTAGGGACTTGGTTAGGTGACGTGTGGACGGATGGCTGTGCGAGTGAGAGCGGATACTTTGTTAAAGTGTTTTAGAGAGATAATTACTGCGGAGAAAGAGAGGAGAGTAGGGAGAGGATAGCGAGAAACGAGTAGAGGCGACAGAAGTGAAGGCGGAGAGTAGAGCGTGCGGAGAGAGGTAAGACGGACAAAAATAGGTTGGCGGGAGGAAAGTGAGGTTAGAATAGGCAGGAAAACGATAGGATATAAGACAGGATATAAAAGATGACGGGAAGGGGTGGGAAGGCTAGCAAGGGAACAAAGGATGAAAAGCAAAAGAAGCTGGATCTAGGAGAGGATAGGAGCGGTAAGAAAGTTAGTTTTGCGGAAACATCAGAAGGCAAGAATAGTGAGGTTATGGAGACATTGAGACAGGAATTTAGGCGGGATTTAGAAA
>NW_011956614.1:0-1296 GCF_000949405.1 Vollenhovia emeryi | reverse complement strand
AAGCAATTTTAATTCTCGACGTTACATTTACTGTCAGGGCCCTATCAGGGCTGCCTGATGAGTGCTTGACCAGGCATTAAGGCATCTTTATTAGGCCCCTATCAGGATCCTACTAAAATTTCTGCTCGGGTATATACCTACGATATACGATACATATTACAAATAACATTCTGTTAATATTCTGGTATATCAACAGAATATCCTCAGATATACCATTGGTATATTTTCAGCACATACTATGTATGAGAAAAAGCGGACATTAGTGCATTCTCAGTACGTACTCAGTACATCATAGAACATATTCGAAAGCTATGAGAATATACGTAATGTACTGTTGAGATATTCTCAGAACTTTCTCAGTATCTACATGTGCTGTGTGGGCAGGGTGAGTCAGTATAACCTTTTACCATTGAAAATACAAGTTCGGAATAAAATTCTAAGATGAATTTTCCTCTTGCAAAACTTTGGTAAAAGCTTATTTTTCGAGATATAAATAAAACTTGTTACCCTATCACACGTCGAATACAGGAGGTAGGCAGGGGCGGCGCAACTCACAGTCAGGCACGGGCTCTTTCGTGGGGTGGCCGTTGCGATCAGCTTCTCTCCGGTTCACTCACTCACTCACTCACTTACACTTGAAACTGAAACACACACGTTTATCACTATTATTAATCGCTATCGATTAATCATTCGGCGACTAATAATCCTTGAAAGACAACCAAACACGTGTTTCTTCCAAGGATTGTCAGTCGCTACACAACAAGCACTCACTTCACGACAAGAAACTAACCACATTTAATTTGTATGTACGCACAGCAAAGGCAATTCGTAATCTGAACGCACGAAAGCGTTTCAGTGAGTTGCGCCGCCCCTGCCTACCTCCTGTATTCGACGTGTGATAGGGTAACAAGTTTTATTTATATCTCGAAAAATAAGCTTTTACCAAAGTTTTACAAGAGGAAAATTCATCTTAGAATTTTATTCCGAACTTGTATTTTCAATAATAAAAGGTTATACTGACTCACCCATAACGAGTTTTGTGATTGTAGTTGGACATAATTATATTTTAGGATGGCTACAGCGTAATGATGATCCTAATAATGTGAATAAGGAAGCTTATTGCAATATTTGCAAAACAGGATTACGTGCCCAAAAAAATGACTTAGAGAAGCACAGTAAGACGAAGTTGAATCGAGAAAACACGGCAGCCTTCACGAGACAAAAAACTTAATACTTGCGGTATTAACATTGTTGCGAACGAAAATAAGGCAATGGATCTCAAACTTGCAGTATACA
>NW_011956613.1:0-1296 GCF_000949405.1 Vollenhovia emeryi | reverse complement strand
CACTCGCGGGATAACGGACGCGGCGGGGTGGTAGGTATGAGAACGAGGATGGGGATGGGCGGAAGATGAAGGGGGAGGATTCAGAACGGGGGCGAGAATATTGGTTGACTTGTAATACCGAGAGTGGAGGAGGCAGGGACCCGGCGAATATTAAATATATTATTACATTCATTCTCATTTCCCTTTTAGCTTCAGTATGCTTGCTCGCTCGCCTCGCTGTAGCGATGGATCCGAGCGCGGAGCGGATGCGAACAAATGCCAATCCCTTCTGTACCTCCTTAAACCGTAAATCTCAAGTTCCTCTTGTTACCGCGCGTGGAACGGACGTTGCTATCGGTTTTCGAAAATTACACGGGATTTTGACAAATCGGTCGACTCCGAATTGAGATTTCGGCGCGTATTTTCATCCCATTCTCGCGCCAACACATTTTCTACGTTGTCAACGCAAAGTCCTATCCGGGTCCCGCGTTTGCTCGACTATCCTGATTCATTTCGTCCTAAATTTTAATTGGAAGATATTGTTTCGAAAAATAAAAGCGAATGCTGGTCAGGAGTGGCACTACGTTGGTGTCACGTGCTACGTGATATTAGTTCATATATCGCGGGTAAATATGCAACAACGTCGGGAAAGAGAGAGAGTGTGTATGTGTGTGAGTGTGCGTAAAACTTGCTACTCCCACGTGGCAGCGGAGAAGGGGAGGGCACGTATTTGATGTAAACTATAAAACCCTCTCGTCCCCTCTTTCCATACTCGCGCGTGGCCAACGTCGACGCTGCGGCGCCTTTCCCGCCCTGGCAATCCGCTCGTAGCATATTGAATCTTATGAATTTGTGGCCAAGTGTGTTCAGATCTACGAGGAAAAAATTTAATTTTCTACGATTTCAAGGTTTTGCGCTGACGCAGCGCCGATAGTCTTTTTGAGCTACCTATATAAGATATGTATATGTATGTATATATGCGAATATTAAATGTACGCCTTTAATAGAAATCGTATTTAGCGTGAGCAAATCGCAAAACCTGATAGAGCAAAGATACGCGAACGTGTTGTTGACATATCTTGCGGGAATAAAATATGCCATCTAATCTCTTTTGAGGGATCAACGAGCTTTTCACAGGACGCGAGAACAGAAGTGTCGGCTGCCGAGTTCGTATGAACCTGTGAGCGATGTTTTGAGGCGGGCAATAGCCATTGTAATTTTCTTCCGCCTCTGCCAAACTACTTTTATTTACGTCACCTCCCCCCCTCTCTCTCTCTCTCTCTCTCTCTCTCTCTCTCTCTCTCTCTCTCTCTCTCT
>NW_011956612.1:0-1296 GCF_000949405.1 Vollenhovia emeryi | reverse complement strand
CCACCTCCTCCTACCCGTCATTCCGGCCACCGGTTTTTGTACCAGGGGGTGACATCCCCTGTCGGCGGTGTGTGGCGCCCCAGTGAGAACCGGTCGCCGATCCACCTGCCCCTACCCGTGTCCCTGCCTGCGAGTTTTTATACGAGGAGCAAGGCAGACTCCTGTTGGTAAGCGCCGATGCACCTCCCCTACCCGTGTCCCCGCCTCCGAGTTTTTATACGAGGGAGAAGGCGGACCCCTGTATTCCTACCCGTCCTTCCGATTTTCAGGGTGAAGGTGGCCCCCGCCTTCGCGCCCTACCTACTTCGTTCTAACTATCGCGGCATCCTCCGAGTTTTTATACGAGGGGGAGGGTGACCCCTGTATCCTACCCGTTTCCCTGCCTCCGAGTTTTTATACGAGGGAGAAGGCAGACCCCTGTTTGACGATCACATGTCCTCAGACCTATTGCCCTCAGCCATGCACCGCCCCTCCCGAAATTCGCGTGCTGCCTCCGCTTCTTATACAGGCGAGACAGTAGCCTGTTTGGAGGTGGGGGTTCCAGGATTTAGTCCCTTCGCCCAGCGCCCCCTCCTACCCGCCTACCTACCCGTCGCGAGCTGTGCCTCCGAGTTTCAGGGAGGGAAGCATACCTCCAATTGCCCCGCCTGTCGCTATGCGCCAGGAGAGTCGCTACCCGGTTCCCCGTATGGGAAAAAGCTAAATTCCTATTCGAGAGACACGCCGCGTCAGAGGTTGGCCCAGCCTCCCCCCAACCGCCGCGCTCCCGTGAGAGCCGACCCAAGGGCATCGCGTGTTGGCCATAACCACACACGCACGCGAACCGTCGGCAGCCCCGGGTTCCGATTCGGTGCCACCCTAAGCGGGTGACTCTGTTCACCCCGCGAGCCGCCACATGGGCCTGCCTCAGGCTTCCTTCCTTTAGATTCAGGACCCAGAGCGATGGCGCTAAGAATCCCTCCTCCTCCGGTCCGCCCACCGAGGGGAAAGACTTCCCTCGGGTTGGCGCACTCGCGCCCACGAGACATCTTCAGGGCTCTCTCAGTCAACGCAGGCGAGGGCCGCGGCTTAAGGACATTCCTGCCCCCGATCTACTGATGAGGAATTACGACTATTGCCCACCTCAAACTTCAGCCGTGACCGCAGCACCAAGCGGCGAGGCCCGATCCTTCCCCTCTATGATGTCCAGGTATGCACAACGGTATGTGCACCCTGCCCGAAGCAGAGCCCCGTCAGCCACAGGAGGGGTACTCCTGCGTTACCGACTCACACCACGAGGAGGTGGGGTTGGCACAT
>NW_011956611.1:0-1295 GCF_000949405.1 Vollenhovia emeryi | reverse complement strand
AGCAGCCGCCCTGGAGGCACCCTTGGCCGCCTTCTTCTCCGCGGCTCTGGCTCTCCTCCCCACCACTGTCGCAAAAGTCTCGACGTCCGCGGCGGGCTGGGAGGGGCCGGCGTCTCCCTTCTTCGGGGGATCCGCCTTCCTCACCTCTTGCGCCTGCTGCTGGGGGGGGGGGCTTTCCCTTCTTCTTCTTCTTGGCCCCTCCAGCAGCATTCGCGTCCTTCTTCGGGGGGTTTACCCCCTTGGATCCGCTCCCCTGGCCGGCCCCGGGAACCGGGCGGTCCCTCGCGGCGCCCCCTCCCCCCTTTCGAGAGTCGGAGGGGCCCGCTGCAGGGCCGCTATCACGGGCCCCGCCGCCGACCAAGGACCGGATCAAGTCCTCCATCCTCTGGAAGGACTCGCCGACCACCTCCCGAATCCTCCTCTCCACCATCTCCCCCGTAAGCTCCCCCGCCTGTTTCCGCGGGGCGTGGGGGGACGGTGAAGAGGAGTCCTTCGCGGGGGTTTTGGGATCGGCCCGATTTCTCGAAGCGGACCTCTCCCTCTTCCCCGCCCGCGTCCTCCCCACCCCCGACGTCGAAGCCCGGGACGTGCCGGCCGCGCCCGGCGTGACGACGTCCCAGGTCTTCTTTTCCTGGGGCGGGGGATCCGCCGTCTTCCCGGGGGGGAGGAGGATTCGCTGGCAGCCCAGTATTGTCCACCTCCATCCTCTCCTCCCCCATGTAGGTCTAAGCTGGATCTTAGTTGCTTCTATTTCTGTTTTGAATTTAAATCTTAACTTCGAACGTTGTAAACTGTGCGTCGATTACTTTTCGGTCTTAAAAAAAAACTATTGGAATAATTAATTTAAATCAAATAATCGATATAGAATACGATGCTTATCAGTATCATCTTTGAAAAAACTGAATATAACTTATTGCGAAAAATATTACCCCAGCCAGGATTCGACCCTGGAGCCTCCCATTCATTCCGTGACGAGCGTCTTACCAATTCAACCACTGAGGCTGTGGTAATAAGTTATATTCAGTTTTTTCAAAGATGATTTGATTTAAATGAATTATTCCAATAGTAGCTGTGTTTTAAAACCGAAAAGTAATCAGCGCGCAGTTTACGTTGGAAGTTAAGATTTAAATTCAAAACAGAAAGTATAGAAGCAACCAAGATCCAGCTTAGACCTACGTAGTCATTCTAATATTTAATTTGATGTATTCATAAGGGGTTGACTTTTCGATATAATTGTTTATGAAGTTTTCATTTTATTGATATTAAAGATAAGTATGTGTGTGTGTGTGTGTGTG
>NW_011956610.1:0-1295 GCF_000949405.1 Vollenhovia emeryi | reverse complement strand
TTCCGATATAGAAAAATTCGAAAAAAGAATTAAACCACCTGCAAAAACTCTAGCAATTACGCAGGGTAACTCCCAAGAAGCGGTAGAAAAAACTTCGAGTAATCATAAAATCATATATAACGAAGAAAATAATGAAAATTCTCGTGAATGTTTTAATTTATCCGAGCAAACTATGAAAGGTAGATTTACAGAAATTACAGAGTTATTACGCTTAGAACATCTGAATGCACCAGAAAGAACGAGTATAATAAAACTTATAGCTAAGAGCCAGGATAGATTTCATATCCCTGGAGAAAAACTAACAGCTACACACGTATTACGACATCAAATACCAACGACTGACGATCGACCTATAAACACTCGCCAATATAGATTTCCACAAATCCATAAAGAAGAAATAAACAAACAGGTAGGAGAACTGTTAGAAGGAGAAATAGTTAAACCCTCGGTGTCTCCATATAATACACCGATTTGGATTGTCCCTAAAAAGGAAGACTCAAAGGGAAATAAACGATGGAGAATGGTTCTAGATTTCAGAGCGTTAAATGATAAAACCATCGGCGACGCCTATCCTCTACCAAACATCGTAGATATCTTAGACCGATTAGGCGGAGCACGATATTTTTCAGTATGCGACCTAGCTTCTGGTTTTCACCAAATAAAGATGGACCCCGCGGATAGTCACAAGACCGCATTTACCACTCCATTCGGACATTACGAATTTGATCGAATGCCCTTTGGACTAAAAAACGCTCCTGCTACTTTTCAGCGACTAATGGATTTAGTATTAACAGGACTGCAAGATAAAGAATTATTTGTTTATATGGACGACATTGTTATTTACGCATCATCTTTAGAAGAACACGAAAAGAAATACAATTTATTGATAGATCGACTCCGTGAAGCTAATCTGAAATTACAGCCCGACAAATGCGAATTTTTAAAAACCGAAGTGACTTACCTAGGACACGTAATTAGCAGGGATGGAGTTAAGCCCGATCCAAAGAAATTAGAAGCGGTAAGACATTTTCCTAGGCCCAAGACGCCAAAAAACATTAAACAATTCCTCGGATTAGCAGGGTATTATAGAAGATTCATACCAAGCTTCTCGAAATTAACGAAACCACTGACCAATTTGTTAAAAAACGACACCCGTTTTGAGTGGAAATCCGAGCAGGAAGAATCATTCGAAATGTTGAAACAGAAATTATGCAAAGAACCGGTTTTACAATATCCAGATTTTTCGAAACCTTTTATTTTAACCACTGATGCTTCCGGAATTGCCGTAGGAGGTA
>NW_011956609.1:0-1295 GCF_000949405.1 Vollenhovia emeryi | reverse complement strand
AGATACTATGCTTATGTTTCGGGTCGCCCGTCGCTCGCGCTCGCTGCCGCGCTCGCCGCCCGCGCCGCGCGCCCCGCGCCTAGGTTTTTTCCCACCACGGTGTATCTCGCGCGTCGCTCCACCTCCCGCTCATCGATCGATTTTTTTAAATGCTTCCGAGTCCGGCCTACCGTATTCTGCATCCTCATTCGCTCAGACGTGTAAATTAATTACTCGAAAACTATTGATACTTTTGAACCGCGGCACATGATATTTCTCCTTAGTTTAACCCAATCTACCACTATTTTCAAGTTGACTACTTTTGCATCAGACACCCTGTATACATATACATGATATGAAAATTTTTTCTATCAATAAATAAATTAAATTTAGAGAGTTATACGACATACATATGTATTACATGGTAAGTAAATTTATGAATTCAAAGCAAAAAAAGAAAAAGACAGGAACAGATATATTTATTTATCATATTTTTGAGTATTCTTTAATTAATTGCTAACCAATTTTTACTAATCTAATATTTTTTTCAATATTCAGTTTCAAATATACCTTTGTAATTAATTTTTAATTGAAAAGATTCAATATAATCTAGCTGTAGTTAAATTAAGCAGAAGTTTTGGCATATATTTCCCGCTTCCACCTTTCAAAATTAATTTATAAAATTAAGTTGTTTATTAAAATTGAAAAAGGAAATCCATACTGCTATCAAACAACTTACAATATGTTAGCACAAAAATGCACAAGCAAAAAGTGAAATATAAATGTTGCTATAAAGTATAAGCTAGAGTGCTATAAGATCCCTCTTATGAAGGGATTATTATTTAAGGTAGTTCGATCGCGACAGTAATGCTAAAAAGGTTATTCCAGACAGGAACCAGCACTCAATTATTACAATAATATATCTTGATGCAATATTGTTCTAAAGAATACACTTACTATTAATACATAATGTAAAACAGATTCAAAAGATTATAGTTGATCTGACTTTAAGTTTTCCCGTGTAAAAAATCACCACAAACGAAAACTTTTGGAAATGTACAGTTCTGCAACTTAAAAGTGTCACGTATACCGATAGGTACACATACATTGCGAGACACAGCGTGAGTAACGTGGCAACGCTGTATTATTATAACCTACGTTTCCACCTGTTTAACAGCGTGACAAATAGTGTAAAAGTGTTGTCAGCGTGTAAGCTTTTGACATCAAATTTTGAAACATTAGGTTCGTGCGCCTTATATCTTGTCAGCCATACGGCTGAAGTTTGAGACGCCACATCTCTGTTGCCACATCTCTTA
>NW_011956608.1:0-1295 GCF_000949405.1 Vollenhovia emeryi | reverse complement strand
AGAGAGAGAGAGAGAGAGAGAGAGAGAGAGAGAGAGAGAGAGAGAGAAATTATAACTTACAATTAGGAGGAAATGTATATTATAAAACGTGGACGAAAGTAATAGACAAAATTAATAAATTAATAAAGTCAATCGATAATTAATTATACATATAAATTTTAATTAATTAATAAAATTAATTATGCAAAATAAACTTAAAAAACTGACCTACTT
Source organism: Vollenhovia emeryi (assembly GCF_000949405.1). NCBI lineage: Eukaryota > Metazoa > Arthropoda > Insecta > Hymenoptera > Formicidae > Vollenhovia > Vollenhovia emeryi. The sequence goes on along the minus strand of NW_011956608.1, from coordinate 1,082 downwards.
GTTAAAAATTTTTGTTTTAGCGCCAAGTAAATTACTCATTTAAAGTCAATCAATGGATTGTCACTGAATAGTAACGAATAGCAATGATCAAACTATATGTCACTGAAATGTATGATCAGTGATTATTTACTGCTCTTCAGTGACAATCCACTGATTAACTAACCTTTTACACTCCTATGTCGAGTGTGACTCGACATCAGTTTTTATCTCAGAAGCTCCTTTGTCGAGTCTCACTCGATATTTTTTCAAGTCTAAACCAATAGATGAAATGTAATTCGGAGTATAAAGGGTTAAGAGAGTAAAGACAGAGATCAGATAAAAGTTAAAAAATAGAATGACACTGAGAGAAGATCTACCAAGATACTATGACATTTCCTGGGAATATGCCATTTGAAAAATATCTCGATCCCTAGAATAACAATGAAAACGAGCAATTTTCTTTCTAATACCATGAGTGCGGATTACTGATAGCAGAGACCAAAGATCTCCGATAGGTCTCAAACAAATTTTAAGATGGACTTCGAGTTCAATGGCAACGTAATGGGAAGCGCCATGGCTACATTCCTCAAAGGATGAATCCTGGATTAGTTTAATGCAATTCAACAATGATTTTCATTAACTAACCGAATCGGCTTTCGACAAAGGAATTTCCTAAGAAGAGAGTTACGGTTGTTTAATACCCTTTTAAACTCAGTTTCCCTTTTTCACGACAAAAGACTTCTAAATCTGTTTTGAAATTCTTTTTGTTGTGAGAAACCTAGACGTTACACATGCAGCGTGAGAATTTGCACTACTTCGTCGAACGTGCGCGTACAAGAAATGAAGAAAAGATCCTTCTTTGGAAGGAAACTACCACAAAGAAGAAAACGTTCTCTCGTGTCTCGTCTAATCCGCTGATTGACGTTTCAGTATAACGATAATCGCGAGCAAATCCTTTTTATTTTAGTTATGCATGTATAAAAGCGCTGTTGCAAGTAAATAAATTTCTAACAAGAGCGATTCTTATTCGACACACAACTAGCTGTGATGGTTTATTCTAGTTTAATAAATAGATTTATACAGGGTGTTATGTAATACCCGCC
>NW_011956607.1:0-1295 GCF_000949405.1 Vollenhovia emeryi | reverse complement strand
AATATATTCGGTTGAATTGGAGCTTATACTTGGTGCTTTTTTTACCTTTTTTATAATTTTACACCTCTTTTAACGTTTCCAACGCTTCGCGATGCAAGATACTCGAGCAGTAATGAAAACGATGTAGAAAATAGGTCGATTTGCTAAGTTTGCGGCTGATATCAACATAAAAGCACATGTAGCACGAGACACGGTAGTGTCTCGCGCCAAGTGGAAGCGTAGCTAGTACACGCGTGCGAGACCGACCGTGTAAGTCTAGAGAAGCCTTCAATCACGCACAGTACAATTGGACACGATGCAATTGCACACAGTGCTATTGGACACATAATGTTGCGCACAGTTCTTTTGCGCACAGTTCTTTTGCGCACCGTTCATTTGGACACAGTTCTTGTGCGCACCGTACAATTGGACACCGTTGCTTTTGGACACAGGTTATCGAAATATAATTTAAAACACATAGACACACGCGTATGCATGTAGAGCCCTGTTTGGAAATTTTGTTAATTTATAAATAATAAATCTTTCTAAATCAGCGTTTGTTCAATTGGACATTTCTTTTACGCACAGTTCAGTGTCGCACAGTTCAGTTTCGCACATTTCAGTTTCGCACATGTCAGTTTCGCACAGTTCACTTTCGCACAGTTCAGTTTCGCATGGTTCAGTGTCATTGCACATGTAACAGATTCAAGGTGAAGTAATCAAGAATTAGAAAAACAAAATAAGTGAAATCAACTATTTTGTAAAGCAGAATATTCTTGCGTGCATCTACACTGAATTGTGCGAAAGTGAAATGTGCGAAACTGAACTGTGCGAAACTGAACTGTGCGACACTGAACTGTGCGACACTAAACTGTGCGACACTGAACTGTGCGTAAAAGAACTGTCCAATTGAACAAACGCTGATTTAGAAAGATTTATTATTTATAAATTAGCAAAATTTCAAAACAGGGCTCTACATGCATACGCGTGTGTCTGTGTATTTTAAATTATATTTCGAAAACCTGTGTCCAAAAGCAACGGTGTCCAATTTTTCGGTGCGCGCAAGAACTGTGTCCAAATGAACGGTGCGCAAAAGAACTTTGCGCAACATTATGTGCCCAATAGCACTGTGTGCAATTGTATCGTGTCCAATTGTACTGTGCACAATTGAGCCTCTCCCTGTTCTAGTACCTCCCACCCCAATTCTGATATTGTATCGAGCGTGAGACGCGCGGTATGAGGGCGCGCGTTATCCTGGAGAAGAATCGCACTTCGCGCTGGAATGCTCCTCCGTTTCGAGCATGGTGGAAGGATTA
>NW_011956606.1:0-1295 GCF_000949405.1 Vollenhovia emeryi | reverse complement strand
GTTAATCTTGCATTTGATATCATATTTTTCGAGTTATCTCGGTTTGACCTAAATGCAAGAACCACCTTAAACGCGCAGAAAAGATATTGGGAGAAACAAGCAAAAATAAATCGTATCTAAATAAAAAACTAAACTTACTACCGAAAAATATATTGATTATGAAATACCTTCCACAAGCTATTCACAGGAAACTACAGGAAAAATGATACCGGTGAATTTTAATGTGCAACTAAATCCTAGCTCAGATTTATATTTCATATCTATATTTAAAATTTTAATTTACGTTTAACTCTCTAATTCTAATTATGTTTAGCGTAATATTGTATTTGATGAGAAAAATATTCAACAAGTCATATTAAATTCATCTCATTCTGAAGACGATATCAATATTGATACTACAAAAACTTACTCAGTAAACAAAATTACTTTGGAAACTCTACATGAAGGTATATAACATCTATAAAGCACAATAAAATTGTTTGATCTAAATTATATTGCACGTCTCGTTCTCGATGATAGTATTGTAGTGTTTCAGAGCCTGTGATAATTCGTAATAATTTCTTTTATGAAATTATATAATTAAAATCATATATTATATATAATATATGTTTTAATACAATCTTTCGTATCAACGTGACATAAGACGACTTACAAAAAAGAAAACTCTAACACAAAATTGCATGAGCAAAGTGATCATTAGCTGCCTGCAGTACAGGTCTATTATAAAACTAGCTTTTGATTTACTAGCTCAAAAGCTAGTAAAATCATGAATCAGATTAGATTTTAGATCAATAACAATGAATCCTGTGCCATTGCATAGTCCTTTCTTAGTATTAAAATTCCTTAATAGAATAATTGTATTATTTTTATTTTGAGTCGATGAACTGGCATTCCAGAGGGTCACAAATTTTAAAAACTCAGTCGAGAAATTCTTCTCCGAAAAATTTGCAACATTTTGTACCGATTTCACAAAAATCGGACCATAATCTCCTTGTACATGGAGAGCTCGAAACTTATTTTGAAATTTTTTTATTTTTTTGGGTATTTTGCCTTTTTTTCTTTTCTAAGTTATCATTTCCACACCACCTTGTGGTAGATAGCTTGGCGCAAAAGAGTGAATGCGTGGGTGGGTGCGTGGGTGGGCAAAACTTCAAAAACCCTCTTAGCAGTCTTTCCCGAAAAATTTGGAAAATTTCAAGACGGTTGCAAGAAGATCGGTCCACAAATGTAAAAGGGGTTCATAGTCAAACAAACAAACAATGTGAATGCGTGGGTGGGTGCGTAGGTGGGTAAAA
>NW_011956605.1:0-1295 GCF_000949405.1 Vollenhovia emeryi | reverse complement strand
TAAACGAATGCCACTTGGAGATTTATGAGAACTGTTTATGGGGGTGCTGTTAAATTTTTAATTTGGTTATAACTTTACTATGAAGGGTGGACAAACGAAAATTTTCGGTGGACAAAAGTGGACAAATCGTGGACAAACGAATGTCACTTAGAAATTCATGGGGGCTGTTCATGGGGGTGCTGATTGTAAATTTTTTTATTTTTATCATAACTTTTTTTGTAAGGGTGGACAAACGAAAATTATGGTTGGACAAACGTGGACAAATCGTGGACAAACGAATGCCACCAGAATTTTATGACAATTTGCATTTTGGGTTGCCAACTTCACAGAGCTTCACGGCAAATATTTACGCGGAACTGTGCGCTACTTATTCAACGAAGCTGGTAATCTCCGGACCCACGAAACACATATGACTGATGTTCAGGAAGCCGCGCAACTCAATAAATCTGTCAGAGGCGTGAAAGGTCATACCATTTTATTGCAATTACCGCAATTCGATGCAATCTGGGGATTTCCCTATGAATTTATGCACGGTAGTTTACTAGGAGTGTATAAACAAATTGGGGATAGTTGTACCATTAAAGGCTCTCCAATATATTTGACTGCGATTCAACGAATTGAAGTTAATAATCGATTAACAGGCATAACACCGATAAGAAAGATTCAGCGATTACCGAGACCTCTAACCGACAGGTGCAAATGGAAAGCTTCTGAATGGCTTTCGTGGGGAGTATTTTACTGTCTGCCTTGTTTAAATGGTATAGTACGAGATGATGTCCTGTAACATCTGGCGCTGTTAGTAAAAACTATATTTTTACTAACATATAATTTGGTTGACCATATCTGGCAATTTTAATAATTTCATATCGCTACGTTTCGACCATGGGTTTTGGTCCTTTTCAAGCGGGTGTAACTACAAATTTAAATTTTACAAATTGATACAGTGTTAACATTTGTGATATTAGTTTGACGGTTGTATAAATGTGTATTACCTGTGTTAATCGTGCATAGGATCACGTGTATTTAGTGGTGTTGTGAGGATGGTCATTATAATCCTAAACTAAATTCGAGAGTGTTATAGAAAGAGAGAAGCCGCGGTAATTGTGCATAAAAGCGACTTCCTCTCCGATTCGCTTGATTTTTAAATATGTTGTTGGGGATGTCTTCCCGAGTAATTTCATATATATATATATATATAAGGGTCGGACTCAAATAGTTTCGGAGATACAGGCTGAAAAAGGTTACAAATAATAATATAGGTTTGTAATATTTCACGTATACCGAGATCCACCCTC
>NW_011956604.1:0-1295 GCF_000949405.1 Vollenhovia emeryi | reverse complement strand
ATGTCTCCGTTACTTTGTACTTTGTACCGTTACTGCTTAGAAATGGATTTTTCGGGGATTATGAATTTATTAAAAGTAACGGAGACTTGCCACTGCCTAAAATTCTTTGAAAAATGAATAAATGTGTTCAGAACTACACGAGAAATAGTTTAGAACTCGTAGAACTATCGAAAATCCGTCAGCGTCTTAGTGTTATGATAAATACATATGTTTTTTCTATCGGCTGTTTCTCGTATAAAATCAACAGAACTATTATTAAAAAGTATCAAGAACTACAGAACTCGACTGCATGCGATAAGAACTCCACTTTATTTTTGATCTGCTGGGAAATGATATGCCAACTTCACAGGCATCATCAGAAATGCGAAATGCCTGTGAAGTTGGCATATCATTTCCCAGCAGATCAAAAGTAAAGTGGAGTTCTTATCGCATGCAGTCGAGTTCTATAGTTCCTGATACTTTTTAATAATAGTTCTGGCGATTTAAACAAAAAAACAGCCGATAGAAAAAAAAGATGTATTTATCATAACACTAAGACGCTGACGGAGTTTCGATAGTTCTACGTGTTCTAAACTATTTCTCGTGTAGTTCTGAACACATTTATTCATTTTTCAAAGAATTTTAGGCAGTGACAAGTCTCTGTTACTTTTTAATAAATCATAATCCCCGAAGAACACCCTTCTAAGCAGATAAGTGGGCTCTGCTGCTCGGAAAGTCGGGGTTCCGGTCCTTCTAAAATATTTTTCGTATAGTTTTGAATATATTTATTCATTTTCAAAAGAGTTTTAGACAGTGGCAAGTCTCCGTTACTTTGTACTTTGTACCGTTACTGCTTAGAAATGGATTTTTCGGGGATTATGAATTTATTAAAAGTAACGGAGACTTGCCACTGCCTAAAATTCTTTGAAAAATGAATAAATGTGTTCAGAACTACACGAGAAATAGTTTAGAACTCGTAGAACTATCGAAAATCCGTCAGCGTCTTAGTGTTATGATAAATACATCTTTTTTTTCTATCGGCTGTTTTTTGTATAAAATCAACAGAACTATTATTAAAAAGTATCAAGAACTACAGAACTCGACTGCATGCGATAAGAACTCCACTTTATTTTTGATCTGCTGGGAAATGATATGCCAACTTCACAGGCATCATCAGAAATGCGAAATGCCTGCGAAGTTGGCATATCATTTCCCAGCAGATCAAAAATAAAATGGAGTTCTTATCGCATGCAGTCGAGTTCTATAGTTCCTGATACTTTTTAATAATAGTTCTGGCGATTTAAACAAAAAAACAG
>NW_011956603.1:0-1295 GCF_000949405.1 Vollenhovia emeryi | reverse complement strand
CATATACTTAAGTCTGATAAAATACAACAATCATCACGTACACAAACACCAATTGTTACATCCGGAGTTTTTAAAAATTTATATTGGTCATATGTTCTAGAATTATCCTCAGTATAAGGTAGTGGACCTTGCTCGTGTTTTTTCCAGACTTTAATACAATTATTTTGTACAAAAGAATTTTTTTGCACTGCTCTTGTTCTACACGTCTTGCAGCAATTTGCTGCAAGAAAAAATGTGGTTTTCTACACATTCTTCTGAAATAAACCATATTGTTTTCGTATGGAAATGCCGAATAACTATCTAAAGGGCCAAATCGGCGTACATCTTCGATTAAATGTAGAATTCCATGTATATTGTATGATAAAAAAGTTGATCCATAAATGTCTTCACAAAGTAACACAAATCTTTTGATAGCCATTTCGGAAAAAACAAGATTTCTACTTGTATTATATACTGACGATACAAAAACGCGCATGGACGTATGGAAAAGTAAAAAATGATCATATATGTAATCTTTAAGAACATCTTTAAAACATACTATTCCAACATATGTATAATATAATTAGACGCCACTGGGTGGCTTTGAATTGATCACAGTCAACAAGCGAAACAACGCGGCGTGCAAATTCTCGTGGGCAGTAGTTCGACAGAATCTTCAATCGATTTGAAATAATTTGGATTTGAGTCCCTGACAATTTAGTGTTTTTCGTATAAGTTCCACGTACCCATGTCAAAGTTAATTTTTTCATTACACCTAGGCAACATAAATGCATATATTCAAAGACAACATCGTTGACCATATCAAAGGGTAAGTAACATAATGGACTTGAACATTTATGATGCTCTTCATCTATTTGTTGCATGTACTCTTCATTTGTGCGATGTGTATGCTCAACACCTCTAAGTACCATGTATCTCCCAATAGCAAACCCGTTAATTGTACATTTTGAGCATGGACAGGAAGAACGATGACTTTTATGCCCTAAAATAAATGCTCTAGCTGGCGCATCTGCGATGAAGCATCGTAATTTTATTGAGAATTGTCTATCTTTAAAGATGATACCACCCTCACTAAAAATTTTATGTAAATCTGAGTTACAATACTGGAAAAACTCTACTGCACTGTTGGGTTTTTTTGGACCTTTATATACCCCCACAGTTTCTGGAATACATCTTGGAATATTAGCAATTCTGCACTGAATTGGCCAAATGTCATGTTTTCCACTTCTGTGTAATTTTGCGCCATCCGTATTAATATCAATTTCGAGAACTTCGGGAATTGATAAAAAATCTGT
>NW_011956602.1:0-1295 GCF_000949405.1 Vollenhovia emeryi | reverse complement strand
AAGCAAAATGTAGAAGAAATAGTACCAGTGTTTTGAATTTTTTTATACATCTATTATACGAATAGATGAAAATATCTACCAAGTTTCAATAGTCTTTACTACACCGTTTTAAAGAAATAAAATATAATAAAATATAACTTGAGATATTCGTGCTGTCGGCACGAATTTTTTAGTTTTGAAAATATTTGACGTTATTAAGAATTGAAATCAGAGTATTTTCACTATCAAAAGTTTAGGCTCATAAGTGAAAAAAATCGCAAATAATTCAGGAAAAGACATTTGTAAAGTGAAAAATACCTTTGTAGGAATACAAATAAGACTCCAACTATCGTTCAAGTTTCTTACATTTAGATTTACTATGCGTTAAGAGTAGATATTTAAGTATTTCCAATTTCATGAACTTTTGTCTAAGATTGTACGTCCAATACATCCTTAATTAATTTGACTAATTGCGAGCGAATGTCTAATGTTTCAGGATCAACATACCGAACAAAAAACGTCATCCATTTTTTGTTAGAGATGTCTGAAGTTTCATCTATAAAAACACTGAATTTAGTATTTTGAATTTTTTCGACTACTAGATCTGTTTCAATCGGACACAGGACGTTGGAAATAATTTTTTGACATTTTTGTTAGTCCGACTCATGGTAATGCTTTGCAATATTTTGGAATCTGTTCCTATTTGTTGGAAAAATTTAAGCATTTTTTCTGCAGTTTGATGCGAAATGTTATTTTCGGCGACGAACGCAGCGAATCGAATTTGTGCTATCTTCGATTGCTCATCAAACGATAAAACTGCTTCATCCGTTACATTTTTATTTTTGGTAGTTTCTTTCATCGTATCTTTATTTCGTTCTGTAGCTTTCGTAACGTGTGCTACGGATTCTGAATGACGATAAATATTTGTTAAATGCGCTATTATAAATGTGTCACAAAATGAACAAAAAGTAAAGTAAAGTGTGCAAATTAGAAATTTGCACATGGCTTCCTCATGGAGGAAGCTGTTACAGACGTATAATTTTAACTAAATTATTCAAACTAAATTTTTAAAAAAAGAAACTCCTGAGAAATCTCTCGGAACATTCCTTATCGATCGTTTATCAGATTACAACTTGCGACGAAGCGGTACCACGGTGGCAGTGACAACTGTTACCAGGGTAGAGTTGCGGTGAAGGAACGGAGAACAATACCTTCCTCCTCCACTTAAAATATCGTGGGGGGATTCAACTATAAATATAAGAAGAATCTTCGGGCCTTCTGAGTTAAAGTCCTAGAGAGAGCTTCAGAGCTTCAGA
>NW_011956601.1:0-1295 GCF_000949405.1 Vollenhovia emeryi | reverse complement strand
TAATTGTAAGAGCAGCCCCATTGCTTTTCCTTCGTTGCCTCGCAAATACTAAATAATATTCCTTTTCAACAATAATAGTGTTTTTTTAATGACAATCTGTTACTAACGATGTTAATCATAATTTTGATACGAAATTATATATCAACTTAACACGATGTAATGACTTTATCTGGCAATTTATTAAAAATTAGTCAAAACGACGTTTCGATCGCGAATTGCGATCCTCTTCAGGTTACATAATATAGCGTATGACTGAAGTAGGTTGACTGATGTAGAAGCAGTCAGTCATATCTACAAAAGTCAGTTGGTCAATTATGAAGGTAAAGCTTAATATAACGGATAGTCATCCTATAGCATCCTATAGATTTCTCATGCAAGATCTCTAAAGACGTCCGTTTTCCACAGCACTTAGAAACATTATGATACAGATGACACAGACATTATGATACAGATGACAGTATACTGACTGCTTCTACATCAGTCAACCTACTTCAGTCATACGCTATATTATGTAACCTGAAGAGGATCGCAATTCGCGATCGAAACGTCGTTTTGACTAATTTTTAATAAATTGCCAGATAAAGTCATTACATCGTGTTAAGTTGATTTCAATACACTGGCGAAGAAATTTCCAAATTATTGGAATTATATATGTTTTATGCAACAAAAGGAACTGCATCTAATTTTTTGCTGAAATATAATGATGAATCAAGAGTTAAAAAATGTAATATGTTTTGCCAGTGTATTGTATCTAACTTTTATTGTACGTAAAATAATTGAAAATACAATGTAACATCGACAAACCAATGCAGCGACGTCAAGACGTCGTTAAAGCAAAAGGCTGTTGAACAAAATACTGATTTGTCTCAAATACGTTAATTTTTCTAGTATGAAGAAGAAAACTTTGTGCTTTTAAAATGGAATAAAAAATGTATATTGTTAAAATGTATATTAATTGTTACCTAAGTTTTGCAGATAATACTACGATACACGAGCAAAACATATTAGATTTTTTTCGTTTTCGATTTATCGTCACAGATATTTCAACAAAAAATGAGATACCTTAAAATTAGACTCTTTTTGTTGCGCGGCGTAACATTATATATTTACAACATCAATGGTTATTATTGACCGTATCTGGCAATTAAAATTCTTATTGCGAAAAATATTACCCCAACCAGGATTCGAACCTGGGACCTCCCTCAATCCGTGCGGGCGTCTTAACCAGCTCGACCACTGGGGCTGTAGGTAATATTGTTCGCAATAACATATATTAGTTAAGATGTTGTTTACGC
>NW_011956600.1:0-1294 GCF_000949405.1 Vollenhovia emeryi | reverse complement strand
GTTTCAATCGGACACGCGGTTCCGATTGACGGTCGGAGGAGCTAGCGTTCTCGCGGTCGGTTTTTTTGACGTGCTGTGTGAACGGTTCGAGTAAATGGTTCCTCCGTTCCTCCTGTTGCCGAATATGCTCAGCTCCAGGGCCGTCGGGAGGAAAGGAGGCGAGGTGGATTTAATTCGCTTAATTGAGGAGGTAGATCTTAATTCGTAGATAGAAGAGGTCGCTTGGAAGGGATCGGAAATAAGTCTTACAGGTGTTTTCGGTTTAACAATAGGAACGTGGTTTATTCAGAGGATAGAATATAAAGGAATCGAGGTAGTTACAATAGGTACGCCCTATAGGTAAATACAGAGGAAAAGAAATAAGGATTAGTGAGTACAATGAGTCCGCCCTGTAGGTAAATATAAAAGAAAAGCAGGATATGATTAGATAGATTAGAATACGGTACAGGAGTACGGAAAATAATCAGTATAATGCGGAGTTTGATTGGAGTACGGAAAATAATATATACAATACGGAACTTGAACGGTGAACGGAAAGATACGGAACTACGGATAGAATACGGTACTGAAACGGTCGGCACGGACGTTTGATACGGGATCCTTCGGTCTGTAAGGAAACAATGGAAACGGGATTAACACTACGGTACTTATGGCTAGAATTAGCTTAATTAGCGTTAATTAATTCTCTCCCACCCAAATATTCCCCCCTGAATTTATACCGGTCGGAGGTCAGGAATAAAGGATAGGATCAGGTCGGGGACACGCCCGAGAGGCTGCCTCGTTATGCGTGTTTATATCAGTAGCAATGTACACCGGGCAGCACCCCGTTTCTGTGCACGCTACTGCGGACGGATAGACGACCGGTAAGGGATCGGTAGCTGTCGCACATCGGGCAGCACCCCGTTCTTGTGCACTACCGAAGGGGAGGGGACCGGGGCACACGACGGAGCAGCGCCTCCACCTGTCGTGAGCTCCGGTATGGTATAGCGTCGGACGGCAGTACCCGTTTCACCGGCGTATACCGCAGCGGAGGTACCCGCTGCCGGGTGTCGTCGCTCGGTGCTCCGAGGTAAGACTGGGTCATCGCGCTCGCTCCGGAGGGGCTTTTATACCCCTGGAGCCGTGGCGCGCGGGTGGAGGTGGCGGGGGTAGGCGCGGCGTTGCCACCTCCGCGTTGTCATGGTGATCGCGACCCCGGTATGCGCGGAATGCGAGGAATGCGGCCACTTCCGGCCGCACCTTCCACGTCACACCGGAATGCGAGGAATGCGGCCACTTCCGGCCGCACCCTCCC
>NW_011956599.1:0-1294 GCF_000949405.1 Vollenhovia emeryi | reverse complement strand
AAAAATTCGTTTTGTGTCCCAGGATTCCGCTTTAGCGTGAATCCGACACGATTCGAAGAATTCCATTCTTCAAAAATTCGTTTTGTGCCCTAGGATTCCGTTTTAGCGTGAATCCGACACGATTCGAAGATTTCCATCCTTCGAGAATTCGTGTTGTGCCCCTGGATTCCGCTTTAGCGTGAATCCGACAAGATTCGCTTTCTCAACTAAACTCTCATCCCGAAATTACCCACTCATAGATTATTAACAAACCAGAAATTCTAGCCAACCTCCCTAACTCTACTCATTTTAGTGGACTCACGACATCCACTCAAACCAGGAGAAAGTCGCGAGCCGTAGTCAAATGTTTAAGGAACCTGAGGAATCGGCATGCGCGTCGGTTAGCCGCTCTAAATAATATTTCTCAGGATGATCACTCCTCTTCTCCCACTTTTCCCTCCTTCTTCCACTATCATAAAAAACCACGAATAAATCCCTCACACCCCTCTATGTATAAACACACACACAGTCACACCCGCGATATGTAAATACAAAGATCTAATCTAATTATATTTTATTCTATAATTATAAATGTAACGATTAGTTAAGAGTAATGTTTTAGTAAAAGTAAACTATCTGTCCTAATGTTTAGTCACAATTATCCCTTTTTATTTTTATAATTCTAATGTTTAGTAAAATTTATTTTTTTATTTTAATGTAATGTCTAGATATAGACAAACCTTAAATATAATACTATGTTAAACCTATCTCATTCTCAAAGACTTTATTTCTAAAGACCTCACCCCCTTCGATCCCCTTTTAGAGCGCACAAAGTCCGTCCCAGGGTAATAGGGATTAATTTCCTTGACCTAAAATTAGGACCTGCGATCGCACCGCTCTTGAAAGCTGCGTTCGGGGAGATGCTATTTAGCGCTATGAGCGTGCTCTGTCCTTGTTATTTGCGAACGTTGAACAAGGATAGAGTACGCTCATAGCGCTAAATAGCGTCTCCCCGAACGCAGCCGAAAAGACGTGTGTGAAGTTAGCCTCGCATTTTTCGAATTTTGTATTTTTCTCAATTGTGCTGCATTGTGCTACGTTTGTGCCGTATTGTGCCGCAAACCGCAACTCCGTAACTCAAAGCGTGCTCGAGAAAAGAATAAAAAACCAAATTTTTGACAGCCCCGCACTTTTCGAATTTGGAACTTTTTTTAATTGTGCCGTATTGTGCTATGTTTGTGCTGACTTGTGCCGCAAACGAAAGTTCGATATCATCAATAATAGTTATAAAAAAAAATAAAAAAGAAATTATGCT
>NW_011956598.1:0-1294 GCF_000949405.1 Vollenhovia emeryi | reverse complement strand
TTGATGAGTCTTTTGTTGTGTTCTTCTAGGCTAGGACCGTAGATCACGATATCGTCTAAATAGACTAAGCATTTGAGCCCTTGTATTCCCATCAGTACAGTATTCATCAGGCGTTGGAAGGTTGCCGGGGCGTTTTTTAGCCCGAATGGCATTCGATTGAACTCGTAATGCCCATACGGAGTTGAGAATGCTGTTTTTCCTTTATCTCTCTCGGCCATTGATATCTGGTGATATCCTGAGGCTAAATCTAAGGTGGAAAAGTATTTTGCGTTTCCGAGTTGATCCAGAATATCTGTAATGTTCGGCATGGGAAAGGAGTCTCCTATTGTTAGATCGTTAAGTTTTCGAAAATCAATTACTATTCGCAATTTCTGTTTTCCTGAGGCGTCCATCTTTTTCGGTACTACTAGTAGGGGTGCGTTCCACTGGCTGGTGCTAGGTCTTATTATTTGTTGAGTCAGCATTTCTTTCATTTGTCGATTGACTTCTTCCTTATGTTTCTCTGGGAGACGATACGGTCTCACGTTCACGCTTGGAGAATTGGCGTGTGTGTTTATCTCGTGCTCGACACTTGTAGTATGTGTGTCTCCTTCTATACGAAAGACGTCGTTATATTCTTCACATATTTCCATTAGCAGTTTCTTTTCTTCGTGGTTCAAATGGCTTATTCGTAATAGATTCTTTATTTGCTCGGTTCGTGGAATGGAGATGGATTCCTTGACTTTTATGTGTGCTAGTTGTGCGCTTCTTGCTTCGGCTTGCGTACTCTCTGCTACGCTTTCAATTGTAACATGCGGTGTCTGTATGTCTATCTCTTTCTCGGTCGTGTTCAATATGCTTACGGGGCAAGTATAGTCCTTCGGTGTGACCAGGCAGTTACCGATAAAGACTCCCGGTGCCGGTTCCGCTCTTCGCGTCACGCCGGTCGTATTTCGATCCGTGGTTACGTGCACGATTGTTTCACTCCGTGGCTTCAATATGATTCGCCTAGAGTAGGATAGTAGACGGGTAGAGTCGGAATTCTGTCACACCGATTTTTATTACTTTTGCGTCATAATCACATAGCGCTTTACTTTTGTGAACAAAGTCAAGTCCGATGATTCCTTCGTAATCTATCGGTACGTCGTCTCGGATTACGTATACGGGGTGTTTTATATTTCCGTCTGCTAATTTGATGGTCAGATACGTTTTTCCGATTGTAGTGATGGAGTGTCCCGTGATTCCGACTAATTTTATCGGATTTTCCATCGGATTTGGGTTTCTCCTTTTAGAGCTTTCAATTTTATTAACGAAA
>NW_011956597.1:0-1294 GCF_000949405.1 Vollenhovia emeryi | reverse complement strand
AGTAATTGTTATTGAAAGCTTTAATAAAATTTAAATTATTTTGATGCTGAGACTGCGGTATAAAGACAACTTCGATGACTGTCGCCAAATCTACCATTACGTGGTTCTTACAAAAATCTAATTATTTTTATATATTTGCGTATATTCAATGCTTCTATTACTAAATTATTTTTGACATTGTGGGCCAGAATATGATAATTACTATTGGAAGATTCAATAAAGTTTTTATTATCCTGTTGCTGAAATTGCGGTATAAAGACAACTTCGACGACTGTCGCCAAATCTACCATTACGTGGATCTAACATTAAAAATCTATGTTTTTGTTTGTATATATTCAATGCTTCTCTTACTAAATTGTGTTTGACATTATTAGGCAGAATATTATTTGGGAATTATTATTGAAAGTTTCAATCAAATTTTCATTACACTAGTGCCGAAACTACGGTATAAAGACAACTTCGGCGACTGCACGAATCGCGGTGCAACGACACACCGTGAACGTAACACACTCCCCTGAGACAGAAAAAATAGTACAGGATAATAGCCTCTTATTATTTAAGTTTTCTTTCTAAAATTGCATAGAAATTCTTTTTCCTGAACTCGTATTGAGCATTTCTTCAAATGCTTAGAGTATTGTTCATTGAAAAATTTATTCAAATTTTGTTATAATAATTTCCTGACTAGAGAAGTTAAAACATGCATAATTAGGATTCAGTACGATAAGACAGATAACTACACCCTGATCGACTCTCAATAGCTAGCAGCGATTGAATTGACGTTAGCTACGGTAAAAAAATTCATCTTACGTATTATATTCCAAATTTTCAATGTATTTTTCACCGAAAAATAACTATTCTGCTATACTTTTAGCAGTAAACAAAATATTTATGGATCATAGCGATATAAAGGTTGTTTTGACGACTAATCGAAGCCCTGTAATCGTAGCTTTCACGACTATAGTTGCCAAACACCCTTTACGTCGTCAAAATCTATACATTTCGTCATCAAAACTTCAAGTAAAATATTTATTTGTATTAAATTGTCTAAACCGCGGGCAACGGGCGTCCGCGGGCGCCCAGCCGGCGGGCATGCCCCCACTCCAACGGGCAACGGGCGTCCGCGGGCGCCCAGCCGGCAGGCATGCCCCCACTCCAACGGGCAACGGGCGTCCGCGGGCGCCCAGCTGGCGAGCATACCCCCACTCCAACGGGCAACGGGCGTCCGCGGGCGCCCAGTCGGCGGGCATGCCCCCACTCCAACGGGCAACGGGCGTCCGCCCAGCCGGTGGGCATG
>NW_011956596.1:0-1293 GCF_000949405.1 Vollenhovia emeryi | reverse complement strand
GTCGAATTCTTTTTCTTCGTTTTTAGACCCATACCGAGTTTTGTTTTGGTCTTCATAGCCGCCCAAACGGCTGTAGCAGCAGCTCTTTCCCCAAGAGCCGAATCCTTCGCAGTAATACGTTTTCGCGCTTTCGCGGCGAGTATATTGTCGGCAGCGTGTCGTTCTGCGATATCGTTGCTATGCGAATAGGCTATATCGTGTTCGCGACACGCTGCATCCAGTGAGTTAATACCTCGATCACCTCTTGTCAAACGTTTTTCCAAATGAGTTCCTGGACCGCAAAACTGATAACCAGGGATATGTAATTCGATCGGAAGTGCGTTTATCACACGATTTAACAAGCCTCTTCCAATCTTCGCCGACATTCACAGCAATTTTTTATCAACGGCGGTGGGCCGTCGATGTGCGTCTGCTGAGACGGTAGATTGTAATGCTCCAGGCAACGACGATACTGCACAACTTCCGAATCCGTCTTGATATGGTCGGGAAGTCTATCCCACACATAATCTATGCAATTATAAAATTTTTGCAATAGAATGACCTTTGGTATATACTTCAACTGTTCTGCTGTTAAATCGTATATGTCACTGTTATTCGACAAAAGCAGAAACATGTCTGAGCGTCTCGGTGCAATGTCCTGCTATAAATAGGCAGGCTTTCTCGAAATCGTATTCATTTTTTCGGAGATAACATGCGGTTCGTGCGACAATCGCCGCCAATTACGGTGACTAATTTCGACGAAAGGTTAATGTCTGAAAAAGAGGTGCGTCGACATGGAAACATGTTACCGGTTTCTATACGCGGTATTATTTGTGGTCCGTCAAATTGTGGCAAGACAAACGTGTTGATTAGCCTGCTGGAAAGTCCGCACGGTGTACGCTTCGAGAACGTGTACGTGTACTCGAAATCGTTGCAACAACCGAAATATCGATACCTGGAGAACGTATTTACATCGATAGAAGAAATTGGTTATTTTACATTTTCGAATAACAGCAACGTCCTTTCGCCGAGCGAAGCGCTTCCAAATTCCATTTTTATCTTTGATGACGTGGCGTGTGACAAGCAGGATACGATAAGAGAATACTTTGCGATGGGCAGACACGCAGGCGTCGATTGCTTCTATCTTTGTCAGACGTATGCAAAGATACCGAAGCATCTTATACGCGACAACGCGAATCTACTCATCCTGTTCAAACAGGATGGTACCAATCTAAAACACATATACACCGATCATGTAAACACCGACATGTCTTACGAAGATTTTTGTAAATTGTGTCATATCTGTTGGCAGCT
>NW_011956595.1:0-1293 GCF_000949405.1 Vollenhovia emeryi | reverse complement strand
TTATAGCCCTCGAGGTACGGCCTAAATTTCCGGATCACCCATACGAACCGCGAGGCACTCTTGCTCGGTAGTCGAGTACTACTTTTCTGCTTCCGATAACGCGCGACTCGCGAAAGCGATGACGTGTCTACGCCTCCGATTCCTGAGTTAGTACGGCGCCCAATCCGACTGAACTCGCGTCCGTCTGAAGCGTAAACGGTAATTCGAACTTTGGACACGATAACGTGGGCGGTTCCGTGATGCAGGATTTTAATGGTTTTCGAACGCCGATTTTTGGTCATCCCCCACTCCCAAGAGTAGTTCTTCCGGAGGAGACGTGTAAGCGGCTCTAACTTGGTAGCGCACTGCGGTATAAATTGGCGATACCAGGACGCCATACCGATAAAGCGTCGCAGCTGCCTAATATTCCGGGGCGGCGGATACTCGAGAATCGGCGCGGTTTTGTCAGGATCGACTCTCAAGCCCTCGTGCTGTACCAAAAATCCGAGGTACTTTACTTGTGATCGGCAAAATTTGCTCTTTTCTTGGATTTATCGTAAGACCAGCTTCTTTTATCCTGTCTAGCACGCGCTTCAACCACGCGAGGTGCTCCTCGAACGATCGGGTGACGATAACAATATCGTCTAAGTAAGCGAACGCGTGAGGCTCCATTTCGGGCCCAATTAGACGATCGAGTAGCCGCTGAAACGTCGCGGGCGCCCCGGTGAGTCCGTACGGCATTCTTTTAAAGTGAAATAGTCCCTTACCGGGAACCGTAAAAGCTGTCAACTCGCGACTGCTCTTTTCCAGCGGTATCTGGAAGTATGCTTGACTTAAATCGATGGTCGAGATGTACCGGGCGGCCCGTAATTTATCCAATATCGCGTTCATGTACGGTAGCGGATACGCGTCTTTTTTTGATACGCTATTCAGTTTACGGAAGTCGAGGCAAAATCGATACGTGCCATTGGACTTCTTAGTCATGACGATAGGCGTGGACCATTCGCTTTTCGAGGGCTCGATAACGTCCGCTTCTAACATTTTATCGACCTCCGCGTAGATCGCTTCTTGAATTTTCGGCGACACCGGGTAGTAGCGCTGTTTGATCGGCGCGTGATCCCCGACGTCGATTTTATGCTCGGTTAGCGACGTAACACCGGGCTTGCTCGAATCACCCCCAATTTCCGACGCGAGAAACTCCGTTAACCGCTGTTCTTCCGTGGCCGACATTTCCATCAGGCCACAACAGAGCGGGGATTATTGCGCGGGGGTCTGGTCCGCGCCTTTTCGGTATCGCGACTGTGTCTGAGAGCG
>NW_011956594.1:0-1293 GCF_000949405.1 Vollenhovia emeryi | reverse complement strand
CCAATCGGGACCGTGGTCAATTGCAACGTGGTCAATCGGGACCGTGGTCAATTGCAACGTGGTCAATCGGGACCATGGTCAATTGCAACGTGGTCAATCGTGACCGTGGTCAATTGCAAGTGGTCAATCGGGACCGTGGTCAATTGCAACGTGGTCAAGTAAAAAGTCAAGTGAAAATGCTGGTCTGGTCGACGACGACGACGACGACGACGACCGGGACGAAGACGACGACCGGGACGAAGACGACGACAAAGACGTTTCTTAATCCAAAATTTAACAAATCTGACTTTTGCATTGCAATACCTCCACTCCTGGGGCACGTAGGAGAAAAGTAAAAACATTTTTATTATGCAAATCGTACCCGAGCTATCGATTAAGCGCAGTCTCAATTTCGTCGGATCAGCCGTTGTTGAGATCCGAAAATCTGAGGGCCCGTCAACTCGTGTACTCGCGTAAACTTACACGGTCGGTCTCGCTCGCGTGTACTAGCTACGCTTACACTTGGCGCGAGACACTACCGTGTCTCGTGATATTTGACGGTGCGTTTGGATTCTTGTGGTGATATAGTATTCAGAGGCGAGAGCGGGATGAGAAGTTAACCGTTCTAGTGAAGCGTGCGACCAGGCGGTTGTCAAGGGAGACAAGAAAAAGGAATAATAACAAGGAGATGAATAGCCCGGCACGCACGAATCGCTTGCGTCTCTTTTATTAATAAAGTTCGGTTGAATTTATTAAGTTAACAGTGCAGTTTATGTTAAATAAAAAGTGTTGAACTAAAAGGACTTAAAGAGTTAACTTTCCTCTTCGCTCAATTTCTTACGATCGCTACGAAAAACCGGATATTTGAGATGGAAGAAGATCGGCCTCCGACATATATATGTATAGCGATAGATGCGATTTTTTCGTCGCCTTCGTTTTGACCCACTTTTTGGGTGGTCCAGAACTTACAAAATTTTAGACTAACCTTACACAGTTACCATTGATACCAAGAATTTTTTACAAAATTTTCGAAAATGGGTCAGATATAGAACAAAAATGAATAGGACCAAAGTTGTAGCCCACGTCGAGATGTAAACGAATCCGTCATAAAAAGTTCGCAAATTCAACAAAGTTCAATGTTAACACATTGTTATATACAACGGTGAGAAATGGCGAAAAAGTGCATAGGAGCAAAGTTGTAGCATCTGTAAAGATGTAAAAGAAACCGTCATAAAAAGTTCGCAAATTCAACAAAGTTCAATGTTAACAAATTGTTATCAACAACGGTGAGAGATGGCGTAAAAGTGCATAGAA
>NW_011956593.1:0-1293 GCF_000949405.1 Vollenhovia emeryi | reverse complement strand
GACCGAGGGGTCCTCGTCTCTTAAGAGAATGATCGACAAAAAAAAGGTGACAGTTCGTCTTGATGTGAAGGTGATAAACAGCCGGAAAGTTCAAATTGCAATATAATGAACAAACTATATTATCGCACACCTTCAACAACACCATCAAGATCGTATCTGGTCACATCACTAGGCTTACTATAGGAATTTGTTGCAGACCTGGAGCCAAGTAAAGGATAACAAACGGCATTTATGTACACAATTATACTGACGGTTTAGTTTTAAATTTTTTCTAACTTCTAAATGACAATTTTTATATACAATGTAGTGTGTCTTTATTTTTATTTTAGAAATAATGTAGTATTTAGATAAACCACAGCTTTTTAGTTCGTAAGAATTGCGCTGCACGTTTAAAGTTTTATGTATTATATTTAAAAGCTTAAATGCTTTTATAGTTATTTTATCTCTAGAGCTAAATATAGAGTTTACATGACTGCCTGCCATGTCATTAAAAATATAAATTTACAAAACGTTTAAGAGTTTTACGACTCACATTAAAAAAATTGTTTCAAATGTTGTAAGTTTCACGACTCATATTATTAAAGATATACCAGTTAGTAATAATAACTGGTCAGTAGTGACAACATTAATAAGCTATTAATAAAAATTTATATTACTGTCCTTTAATAAAATAAAAATAAAATCTTGTGCTACTCACTGGCCCCCCAGTCTTCCCTTTTTATGTACTCAATGCCATATCGTACTTCTACAAGTTCGTTACACGTACTGTATTCTGAATATTAAAAGTTACGTTAAAGTTATATTCAGTGTGTCACTGCTTTATTACGAGTACAATAGATCCTGGTGCTCTAAGGTACGATTAACCTCGCTACGGCCAACAGGATGTAGCGGCTCCTCCCGCTTCTCGGGCTCCCTCAAGTCCGCCCACTCGTCCGACGACGACGACGACGACGGCGGCGGCGACGACGGCGGCGACGGCGGCGGCGGCGACGGCGACGCGGGCGTTGGCGGCGTCGGTTGCGGCGTAGGCGGCCGCGGCGGCAGCGGTGACATCGGTGACGGTGCCGGTGACGGCGGTGCCGGCGGTGTCGGTGGTGGCGTCGGTGACGACGCCAGTGGCGGCGGTGTCGTCGGTATCGGCGACGGTATCGGTTGTAGTCGTCGTAGCCAAGGAATATCCACCGTCTCTATAGAGACGATTCGTGGTTTCCTCGATACCACCGGCGGCGGCGGCGGTGTCGTCGGTCGTCGTGGCCGAGGGGGGGGGGAACCACCGCCTCTCTCGTTGCGACA
>NW_011956592.1:0-1293 GCF_000949405.1 Vollenhovia emeryi | reverse complement strand
GGATAGAACATGCATTAAATTCTATCTGTTTCTGACTGTTCTACTATGCGTTTCGCGAAAACGCATAGTAGAACAGTCAGAAACAGATAGAATTTAATGCATGTTCTATCCGTTTCTAACGGAATTTTTACCAGGGCTACGTCTCGACCATCCGGACTGCGGCTCTCATCAAGTGGCTGGTAATATCCTCAGATTACATACGGCGTTCGAGATAGCGGATGTAAAATGTCCCAAATAAAGTTTCTGCCAGTCGGGTCGACCAAGCGTTCCAAAGGTTGTTAACTATTTACTGAGCGACATCAGTCTCTTATTTTCTTCCGCGTTCTCCTACAATTACAAGTCAACTTTCGCCCAAGGAAAGATTATAAAACATCCGTTAAGCTAACGGCGCTTTCCAACGCAAGCTGACATCAATTTCGTCCTTGTTCACCGGACGAAGAGTTGAGCAACCGCTTGCGTTACCGAGTGGAAAGTACCGCAAGCAACAGCTCGGCGAGCATATGTTGACACTCAACTTTCTATCCGGAACCCGGGGGAGATTCCCCGTCGCGCGCCAACGTCGCTCTCGCCGCGCAAACGTCGTCTGGATACGCAATCGAGTGTCAACAAGTGCTCGGCTGGGGCTCCGCGGAGCCGGAGCGTGTACGCGCGTAGGACCCGGCGACCCGCTTCTCCTGCCCTCGGCGAGGAGGTCGAAAGCCACGGGGCCGCCGAGACGGCGGGACGCCGCGCATATGCGATACCGACCTTGCGGATACTCCACCAGTGTCAGAGCCAACGGGATCCACTCGGTCTCGTCGGTGGCGCGCGGGAAACGCGACTCGATCCCGTCCAGCGGCTCGTCGGGCGATGCCATCGTTATCGCGCTCTTCGTGGATGTGGCATGTCTCGCCAGTCTCGCACGAGTCGCACGGCGGCCCACGGCGAAGCGAGCGGACGCGCGCCGGCCGGACACGGGCAGAAGGGAGAGGGATGGAGTAGCCGGCGGGGAGGGGAGGGGGTAAACGGTATTTACACCCGCGACTGTGAGATCGCCGCCGCGTCGCCGTCCATGCCCGCCTGTCCCGTCGCTGGCATTGACCCCCGCGCTACAGGCAGCCGCGACGTCGACAAGGGCGAGGGAGGACGCCAAACGGAGCGTCGCGGAAGTCGGAAGAGGAATTGGACGCCCCCGCCGCCCCCTCGCGCCCGCGAACTCGATCGGTTAGTCCCAGTCTACAATAGATGATTTAAGCCCTAAGCTTTAAGAAATTGGCCAATCACGGTCAAGTATGAGAAGAATGCGCGACTGTG
>NW_011956591.1:0-1293 GCF_000949405.1 Vollenhovia emeryi | reverse complement strand
ACCACGCCCCCCCTGACTATCCCTCCCTTCCCCCCAAGAACGAGTATAAAAGGACGAGCGGAACGCGAGGGAGCTCAGTATCAGAGTCTCCCAGCCCTGATGAAGCAGACTGCAACGCCTGCGAAACGTCGGCACCACACTGCAAACGGACGCGGCAACCATCCGGA
Organism: Vollenhovia emeryi; assembly: GCF_000949405.1. Taxonomy (NCBI): domain Eukaryota; kingdom Metazoa; phylum Arthropoda; class Insecta; order Hymenoptera; family Formicidae; genus Vollenhovia; species Vollenhovia emeryi. Next base: position 1,126 of record NW_011956591.1, on the reverse strand, counting down.
AGCCATGAAGACTAGTTGCTTTAGCATTAGGGTCTGATTAAGAAATGTTATATTTCTTAAAAAATCAAACTAAAGATTTTATTGAAAAAAATAATGGAGTTAATAATAAAACACCGATGAAAAGAATAGCAACTGTTTAGAAATTTAGAAACTCTGTATCTATTCAGGCGCATTAAGGCCTGTGTCCATGACGCTAGCACTTGGTCCAAGTTCTAATTCCGCGAAATATGTAGCCAATCAATGTAGCTGTCCCACAAAAGCTGTAAGTTGATTGGCTACGCAATTCTCAAAACTAGAACTTGGACCAAGTACTAGTGTCATGGACACAGGCCTTTTTTTCGTGTGGAAACCCTTTATGGGTACCCGGGCCCCCTGGGGAAGGGGCCCGGGTTATGTGGAACTGCCCTCCTAATGTCGATCGGAGTGCACCCGGCAACCGTGCCGGGTGCGCGGCTTACCCACTAAAACCACACGGCGGTCTGCGCTGTGCTTTATAATTGGGGGGCGGCCAGGGTTGGACATAGTCATTTCATCTGTATACCGCCCCCCGCACGCGGCCCGCCGTTGTCGTTGGCGGGCCTCAGCGCGTCCCCCCCTAGGGGGGGCCCATCCCTCACCTCACAGAGAGATGAGCGATAGGGGCCCCCTTCTCTTGATGGGATGGAGGGACCGCGCCTGCATCCCAACCTTCCCCGTGGGTTGTGACATGAGGGAGGAGTGTCCCCACACTCCCCCCTCCAACCCACAGAGGTCCCCCCCGGACGGCGGAGCATAGGGGGGTGCATTAATGCATCCCCGCCGCCATCCGGGCGGGTCCGCCACCTCGCCACCGGTTTACACCCCGGTGGCAGGTGTGGGGGAGCGGGAGGGACGGCAGGGGTGAGAGTGCAAGACGCGCACTCGACCAACCCCCCCATACCCTCCCGCCCCCCCGGCGGGCACATCTTGCCCGCGATTGGGGGGAGGAGAGGACGACGTGTCCATCTCCTCACCCCCGGATGCAGACCCCCTCCAAGGGGGCCTGCCGGGAGGGAATGTTGGGTCGCCCTCACCCTCCCGCTGCTACTTTGGGGTGCCTCCCCGCACCCCCTTCCACCTAGGGTATGCCGAGCGGGGGCCCCAAGGT
>NW_011956590.1:0-1293 GCF_000949405.1 Vollenhovia emeryi | reverse complement strand
AATATCAGTTACCATGAAAGTTGCTACCATGCTAAAAAGGGCGACATTCATAGAAACACTTTTATCACTTGTCATGTCGCCGTACCTGAGCGCGCGAAATCTCAGGCCCATCATTTGTGAAATGTCACCGCTTATTATTTAAACTATCATAGCCTCGACATTTTTGCATTAGAATTTTCGTCTTGAAACTTTCTGAAGGATTTATGATTAAAAGGTGGTTTTAGTACGCCCCGTATTACGCACTATTGTTTTCGCAACACACTGTTATTTTACCGTATTAATGAGGCTCGGCTCTCAAAGCGTGCCGCACGAGTGTTCCGCATCGATCAGATCCGTCCGAATTAAACGAAGTGAGATACAGAACCCGCGGTGTTCCGCGGCGGCGGCGGCGTCGGCGTCGGCGGCGGGAAGAAAAAGGAAAGGGATATAAATTTGGATATAAAGCAATGTGCCACGCAGGCAAATAAAAATATCAGCCCGAGTGCCGGGCATTCCGCCTGCCAGACAATTTATCAGCGGCCCGGCGGCCCCCCCGGTAGCGATTTCGTTTTCTTTAGGTACATGCAGCGGCGAATTCTCCCGCCGTAATAAATGCAGAATTGAAATACTTGGCGCGGTGCGTTGTTTAGATACACGTCTCGTTTCCCGTACGCGCATCGATCAAGCGTAAGGCCGAGTGGGTTCGCAATGCGGCGATATGAATTTCCGTTTCGCGCTGCGCGATAAATTTTCCCACCAATCTGACATCTCGAAACTGTCCAAGTCGCTAAATTGATTCGCGCGATCTGAAGTTGGACAGCTCGCAGGGGGAGGGGGGGAGGGGAGGGGGAGAGAGAAAAAGAAAAGAAAACTTATACATACGTCGCGATTAAGGGCGGAGTCGCGAATGGCAGCTGACGCGCGCAATTGTGTCTGACGCGTGCGACTAATCTCGCGATTAGGTTTGACGACGATGAGGTTCAACCGGAGGGCAGCTCGTATCTTTTACCTCCTGTCCTTCCTCGCGCGTTACAGCGACGGCGAGACGAGAGGAAAGATGTCGACCAACGATCGCGAGGACAGGAATTATTGCCGCATTTGTCCCGATCACACCGTGTGCTTATTTCCCGTAAATATTTATTACGAGTAATATCGCGTGTGCATACGTAAACTGGCGCTTGATCCAGAGAGAATAGCCGTGAGTTCGGATAGTCAATCATGACAAAATATGCTGGCGTACGAGATTATTCCAATACGTCTAACCTAATTTTATTAGACTCTTGGGACCGGTTTCACCAAACGTCGCTTAATTTT
>NW_011956589.1:0-1293 GCF_000949405.1 Vollenhovia emeryi | reverse complement strand
TTGGCAGTATTCCAATATAAGAGAGATTCATGTATCGCGATGAGGAGCAGTCTCAAAGGTGTCGTCATGACTACACCAACGTTTGTCGATCTGCAAGGTTTCGTCGTCGGCGGTCACTTTGTCGTGAAGGAGTTTGCAGCTCTCCGAGAAGGACGCGTTCTCACGCACTACATTTTCTCAAGTCATGTACCATGGCGACTTCTCAGCAGAGCGGAGAGACATCAAGCATCCTGGTTGGTTGCGAATCATCATGGACTACAATGGGATGATGGAATAGTTCCATACGGCAGGGCTAGAAGTTTGATTACAACAGCTGTGGTTGGTACAGAAGATGCTGGCGATTCTGAGATACCGCTTCTCGTATACGTCAAAGGACGCGAAAAACGAGAATGGTTAAAGGATTTGCTGTTGGACGACGCGCGAGGAGATGTCTACATCGAAACTATTGACGCTGACTACGAGGATATACAATCTCTCAATAAATTAGACGATACGTGTACTTTTCGCTGTCAGAAACATGTAACAAATTGTGCTTTACAAAATGTATTTAAACTATTCAATTGGTGGTTTAACCATAATAAAATGAAAATATAATTTTATGTATTCATACGGTGCGAATTTCTTCTTTCCCGTTTGCACACTCTCCCTTCCACAGCATATTTTCCCCCTTTATCATAGTAGCATTTTTTAATTTATCCCAATCTTATATGTATGGGCAGGAAGCAGAAGAAAAATATTAGTCAAACAATAAATTTTTATTTTCAATTATAAATTTATCGTTCTCATCTCGTTTAAAAGTTATTTTCAATTATAAATTTATCCTCCTCATCTCGTTTAAAAGCCTCAGCAATAATTTCATCGACGACATATGCTATTAGTTCACAATCTATGGCCGAAGATTTGTCATACCAGTTGTGCAGCCTTCTAACTGCATCGTCTTTTTCGACACCGATCAAATTGCCACGTAAGCAGCTCACAAGTTGATCGAAGCTTTGATCTACTTCGCTTAACATATCACACAGTTTGCGATATACGTGCTCGACACAATGTTCGAGTTGGAATAAAAATAATACGGTTGATACTTTCATATACATGCAAGTATTGTTAAATGTTAACTTTACAATTTTTCCGCCGTACATTGTGACGAGTTCTAAGACTAAATCGTTAATATGCATCGATGATGATGGCGATGACGCATCTGCAGTTTTCAAGAGCTGCTCAATTTCTACGCATTTCTTGTTCAATTCCATCCACATTGAATAATCTAACACCATCCGATTTCCGCGATTGTCA
>NW_011956588.1:0-1292 GCF_000949405.1 Vollenhovia emeryi | reverse complement strand
TAACGTGACAACAAAGAGCAACGTTGCTCCCCACCCTGCGCTCTTCCCCTGTCTCGTTTCTAACCTCCGCGCCCACGAACTTACGGTATAAAAGAGCCCGAGCGAGCCGAGAAAGGCAGAATCCTCCGACCAGCGAACTGAGCAGGTCGTCTCCCCGGGGAAGGCGCACTGAGCCGGACCCGGTAGCCCCGAACCGCGCACTGAGCGGAATCACTCACCTAACCTAGCACGACACGAACTGAGTGTCTACCCCAGGCCGCGTATTGAGCGACCGCTTCCTCTCTTCCGAGGCACGAGTTGAGTGCCGATTCCACCCCGGTTTGATGCGTGATGAGCACTAATCGATAAAAGAATCCGTGAGCTGAACGGCACCGGCAACACACCGACCTAACCTTCAGTTCCACTCGCCGCGAACTGTCACCGGCAGCCACGACACGCGCCGCGACCGCCGAACCGCGCATGCGTTAATCGCACGGCCGAACCGAGCACACCGCGCCCGCGCCGCGAAGCGATACCGAACATACCGCGCTCGCGCCGCCGAAGCCGAACACACTCGAATCCTGGCCCGTGAATCATATAGTCGTAAACCCTCAGCAGCGCAGCGCGCCAGCATACAAATGTAAAGATCGCCGCCGAAGCGGCCTTAGATTATAAGCGATAGTATTAAGTCTTCCGAGCAGTTAGTATTAGCATTCAGTATTTCGAGCGATAGTATGGAAACATAAGTCTCATCCTTCACTCTTCGACCAGCCCACCGACCGAACCTTGGAATCTCCAGGCTATCCGTAGCTCAAAAATTCCAACGTTACATATATATTGATATATATTTTGAGATAACTATATTTCTAAGAAATCAATTTTATGTAAGAAATGGATTTTATGTACGTTACAGATTCCGGAAAAATCCTGTGAAACAAATCAACAGCCTACAGGAGATAGTGAATATATTATATAGCAATACAATTGTACAAATTATTTTAATAAATAATATAATAAATATGAAATATTGTACTACACCCGTTATTGTAGTCCCTTGTTGATCTTTACTTGTTATTTTAAATATCTTATCAAGAAATTGGTTTTATATGTCATAAATTAAAATCATTAATTATGTCACTTTGATATAATTGAAAAATTGTTAGCTTTATAAAACAATAAAAATGCATCTTTGGAGAACTTTATAAAGAAAATATAGAAATAGATTTTTAAACATATAAAATAAAATAGAAAGGATTATAATATACTACGTTTCATATTTTTTGTATATATGTATAGTCAATGTTTTCAATCTG
>NW_011956587.1:0-1292 GCF_000949405.1 Vollenhovia emeryi | reverse complement strand
GGTATCCGATAAAGGATTTCCACACGTAAAAAAAAAAAAAAAAAAGGTCAAGCGCCTAAACCTGGCTGCTGACAGTGACTTTCTTATGATATATAATCGGTCCGGAAACGTGTCGCATCACAGTAGGAGATTTTATACGAGATCGAGAAGAAAAACATTGTGGACAGTATAAAGTTTGAAAAGACGCTAGCGCGACGACATGGAACAACGAGAGCAAGATCTGGTGGAACGAGCCGACAGGATCACCATATTAGGTGATTATTTGGGGTGGCTGCAGCAATGCCACGAGTGTATCGCTGAGCTAGAGGAACATAGCCGTGTCAAGCGTCTCCAAGGCTATCCATCGGTAACAGACAATCGCTGGTGGCTCGAATCGCACGACTCGAGAGTGTCAAATGCCGAGTTGAAAGGCGATTCGTACATTTCGGGGGTGGTGGTGTTGGAACTTCTTCGAGAGCGCAACTGTCGTGGCGCGAGATCGACACCGCGTTCGAAAACCACGTGCTTACCGGTGCAGTGATTAACGCGGTGTACATTGAACCGTCCAAATTTCTCGATGACGCTCGCGATATCGTGATCGAGCATGTGCGAGACACTATCGAGCGCTATAATTGTGTAAAGGTGAATACTGTGTTCAACGGAAAGTTTGTGGCGAGTGATAAACGTGCAAATAAAAGCATAAATACAAAAAACTATGAACTGTTTATTACAACGGACCTACAACAGTGGTACAAGTCGCGCGTAATCGGTCCGACTCTAGCTGAACTCGAAGAGTTTCAGGAGCGTGATAGCGGGTGGGCGCTGTCGCGTATACTCAACTTGATTATTAACGTGAACAAATGCAATCCTATGCGCGCGGGATGCTATATAGACATGCCAAAAGTGGTGAAACGAAAGAAAGTAGTGATCAACGTACAATCCATGGACAATGCATGTTTCGCGTGGTCGGTGGTCGCCGCTCTCTATCCGGCTGAAAGAAACGTGGAGCGCGAATCGTCGTATCCACATTACAGTGATGTGTTAAACCTGCGAGACGTTCCAATGCCGATGACATTAAGAGGTATCAAAAAGTTTGAACAATTGAACAGTATTTTCATCAATGTATACAGCATCGATGAAAAGAACAATTGTGAACGCGCAATCGTACCGCTACGAGTTGCTGACGAGAAGAAGGAGAAGCACGTGAACCTATTATACCTGCAAGATCAGAGGGGTGCCGAAGTGGGCCACTTCGTCTGGATAAAGAATTTATCTCGACTTGTCAGTTCTCAGCTCAGTAAACACAAGGAGAA
>NW_011956586.1:0-1292 GCF_000949405.1 Vollenhovia emeryi | reverse complement strand
TAATCTGTTCACACGATTGTTAATGATCTCATGTCGCTCGTTTGACCAATATCGCTATGTTAGTAACATGTCTACGATGTTAGATTTCCGGGTACTCAGTCCGAAGCAATATTAACGGTAATATTAATATATTAACTACACGGTTCTCGTACTGAGATCTCGATCCAAGATCTAGCACAAGAATTATGTTTACGTTCACTGATCGCGCACACTTAAGGCCTTTACACATAAAATTCCGTAAGGACGTAAAACGTAAGCATAAGAAAATCGACCAATCACAGTCGAGAACGTAAGGCAATGACGCAAGCAGTAGCAAATCCAACCTGTTGATTTTCTTACGCTTACGTTTTACGTCCTTACGGAATTTTATGTGTGAAGGCCTTTACACTGACAGCTTTGCCATGTTTACGCGCACTTGGCGGTAAACCGAGCTTTCGGGAGTCGTCGGTAATAACATCGGTAATATTACGCGTCGGTAACATCGGTAATGTCAGTCACGTCAGCGCAGCGCCAATGCCACGTTGCGACAGAAAAGTGAAAAGGACGTTTTCCCCTCCACTGGCCTGTCAACCAAAACGACGAAGACGTTTCTTAAGCCACCGGCACACGGTACTATTTTTCCTACTGGATTGCTTACGAGAGCCAACCAGGATTTAGCTTCAAGTCACCTGATCTAAAACTCTGCATCCTGATTGGCTCTCGTAAGCAATCCAGTAGGAAAAATAGTACCGTGTGCCGTTGGCTTTAATCCTACCTACGTAATCCTATGTAAACTGCCCAACATGCGGACTTTGCATTGCAATATCTCCACTCATGGGGCACGTAGGAGAAAAGTAAAAACACTTTTATTATGCAAATCGTACGCAAGCTATCGATTAAGCGCAGTCTCAAGTTCGTCGGATCAGCCGTTGTTGAGATCCGAAATTCTGAGGGCCCGTCAACTCGCGTACTCGCGTAAACTAACACGGTCGGTGTCGCGCGCGTGGTTAGGTTTGTCGCTTATACTTAGTCGCTTATAAATACTTGGCGCGAGACACTACCGTGTCTCGTGATATTGGTCAAAAAGTGATTGCACTCTTTGGTCGAAGAGTGCAAAGTCAATTGAAGTTGCATTGTTAATTGTTGAACACAAGTAAAAGTATTGAGAGATGTGTGTTGGACGAGATATCAGATCGAACTGTTGTTGATTGATGCTCAATTTGATATCTCGTCCAACACACATTTCTTGCTACTTTTGCTTAAGGGGTCTGGCCACCCTGAAATTTTTCAAAAATCGAAATTTTTTTTTCTCT
>NW_011956585.1:0-1292 GCF_000949405.1 Vollenhovia emeryi | reverse complement strand
AGAGAGCGAGAGAGCGCGAGAACGAGACAGCGAGAGAGCGAGCGAGCGAGAGAACGAGACAGAAAAAATAATATTACTTACTTAAGAGAATAAATTTTTAATTTTCTTCGATATCTTCTCGTTTTTTAACTTGATGTAACAAACGAAATTTGTTATTTACGTTTAAAATGTTAACTTCATATGAATAGTCGAATGGGTTATTTTATTCCACGATGCTGATTGATTATCTCGCTGCGCGTACTTCGTGAGTGTCTGTCATTGCACTTTAAGTGTAATTGTGTGTACATTGCACTTACGTGTATCGAAAGTGAAAAAAGAGAAGAAAAAAGAAGGAAAAGAAGACAAAAAGGAGGAAAAGGAAAAAGGAAATTAATAGAAAAAGGTAAAGGTTCTATCTTGTACTATGACTTCCCTCTCGCTCTATCCCCGCATGTCGTGTCATCTCTGTCTACACGTGCTTCCCTTCTCCGTCTATCTATCCGTCTATTTCCTTCTACCCTTTCTCTATACTGTCCCCCCGATTTCCCTAACCCCCCTCCCTCTCTCTCTCTCTCTCTCCCCCCCCCCCATCCCTCTCTCTCTTCGTGGTATGTACGTGCATGTGTGTATTTGTGTGCGTGCGTGCGTGCGTGATATTGGACATTTGGATCTAAAATCAGGTATTTAACTAAAAACTATACTTTATATCCCTCGTAATAATACAATATTTTAATAAAACTCTTAATTTTACATCAAAATATCCAACAGTTTGTATTTGTCTAACAAGAAAACGTACGAAGAAGAACGTATGGCTTCGATTTTCTCGGCGAAAGGACATTCATAATTAGTGGCGTAATTGGTTCAGTCAAAATCACGGTATGAATTCAACACCTCACGGTGCAAAATGCCGGGGATTCTTAGGATAGATCAAAAGCCCTTGATGAAACAGCATAATGTCAGGAATGTAATCGCCCACCCATCAGAGATTTCCATGTAAGTGCATCGACGCATCTACCAGTAGAATTATTCGGCGGTCACCCAGACGTAGGATTGAGGGGCGAGCCCTAATCGTCATCTCTCTTATGATCTCTACACGCTTATAAACGTATTATATCGGATTGACAATAGGTGAATTTAATAACCACGAGGATCTCGTTTCGTTGCGTATGCGACGTAACATCTCTCGTACGTGACGTATCGCTACGATTGTCCCGCATTAAATCAAACCGCATTGTCTTTTTTTCTTATTAATATACTTTCATTAATCTTCAGTTGATCTCGTTGAGATTTAATGTAGATTTAATTAGCCAGTA
>NW_011956584.1:0-1292 GCF_000949405.1 Vollenhovia emeryi | reverse complement strand
GGAAATAAACAAAATGTAACGAATAACGCCGTTAAAGAAAATTCTCGTGAATGTTTTAATTTATCCGAACAAACTGTGAAAGGTAGATTTACAGAAATTATAGAATTATTACGTCTAGAACATCTGAATGAACAAGAAAGAACGAGTATAATAAAACTTATAGCTAAAAGCCAGGATAGATTTCATATTCCTGGAGAAAAACTAACAGCTACACATGTATTACGACATCAAATACCAACATCTGATGATCGACCCATAAACACTCGTCAATATAGATTTCCACAAATCCATAAAGAAGAAATAAACAAACAGGTAGGAGAACTGTTAGAAGGAGAAATAGTCAAACCCTCGGTGTCTCCATATAATACACCGATTTGGATTGTCCCTAAAAAGGAAGATTCAAAGGGAAATAAATGATGGAGAATGGTTCTAGATTTCAGAGCATTAAATGATAAAACCATCGGCGACGCCTATCCCTTACCAAACATCGTAGATATCTTAGACCGATTAGGCGGAGCACGATATTTTTCAGTATGCGACCTAGCTTCCGGTTTTCACCAAATAAAGATGGACCCCGCGGATAGTTACAAGACCGCATTTACCACTCCATTCGGACATTACGAATTTGATCGAATGCCCTTTGGACTAAAAAACGCTCCTGCTACTTTTCAGCGACTAATGGATTTAGTACTAACAGGATTGCAAGATAAAGAATTGTTTGTTTATATGGATGACATAGTTATTTACGCATCATCTTTAGAAGAACACGAAAAGAAATACAATTTATTGATAGATCGACTCCGTGAAGCTAATCTGAAATTACAGCCTGACAAATGCGAATTTTTAAAAACCGAAGTGACTTACCTAGGACACGTAATTAGCAGGGATGGAGTTAAGCCCGATCCAAAGAAATTAGAAGCGGTAAGACATTTTCCTAGGCCCAAGACGCCAAAAAATATTAAACAATTCCTCGGATTAGCAGGATATTATAGAAGATTCATACCAAGCTTCTCGAAATTAACGAAACCACTGACCAATTTGTTAAAAAACGACACCCGTTTTGAGTGGAAACCCGAGCAGGAAGAATCATTTGAAACGTTGAAACAGAAATTATGCAAAGAACCGGTTTTACAATATCCAGATTTTTCGAAACCTTTTATTTTAACCACTGATGCTTCCGGAATTGCCGTAGGAGGTATTTTGTCACAGGGAGAAATTAATAAGGATCGGCCAATATCATACGCGTCACGTACTCTAACTGACAACGAAATAAAAGGTAAAAGTGCCGAATA
>NW_011956583.1:0-1292 GCF_000949405.1 Vollenhovia emeryi | reverse complement strand
GCTCTATTTTACCGTTGTCCAACAATTGAAGAAAGAATTCGCTTCCGATGAGCGCATCAATATGACCGGGACTGAAATACAACGGATCCGCCAATTTCAAATTGTCGGGAATCCTTAATTGCAACTCGAATGCTTCGACTGTAAAGGAAGGCAATTTTTTCGTGATTCTCGGAACGACCAAACAATAAGAATTTAACTAAAAATTTGATGTCCGCGATCTTCATGAAACCTTGCAACCGTGAGTTATGACACAGCTCATACCGTTCAATCCGCTTATATTTTCTCGACTGGGTTCTAGTTTAATATTTAGTCTCTTGCATGCAGCCGCCGTCACGAAGTTAAGCTCGCTAGCGCTATCCAATAGTACCCGCAATTGAGATTCACCTATACTCGTTTTTACATTAACTATGGCTGTTGCCATTAAGACTCGCTTACGCTCGCGATCGTTTCGGATACGATGTCCAGACGGTTTGATGTCGCCAGTTGCTGCTCCTCTCACGGCATCCGTCACTGAACAGAGTGTTGTACCAGTGGACGCTTCCTCCGGGTTCTCTGTCGGACTCCTCGGTGGCCTAGTTGGCGGGTTCCGCGCTTGTTCTTTTAGGTGACACAGCGTGTTATGCCGCTCGCCGCATTCCTTACAAGAGCCGTACCTGCAAGATCTAGAATAATGATCTGATCGAAAACAATTAAGACACAACCTTAATCGCCTTATTTCTTTAATTCTGTCCTCGACAGCCAAACTTAAGAATGTTTTGCAATTATAGATGAGGTGCTGTCCTTGACACAGGTAACATCTCTTTTCTTGGGTTGTCGTTGCTAATGTCATTTTGCCGCGTGATCTAGTGGTCGAACCTAGTAGCTTATTCGAAGCCTTCTTCTCGCAGACCTCGGCTCTCGTTCCGTTGGTACCGCCATCCGCTGCCGATCACCGCAACAACTGGCTCTGCCGCTGCAGAAACTCCATCATCGTAGTCATCGTAACGTCCTCCTTGTCTTCAATGTACTCCTCCCATCGCCTTCTGGTAGCGCTGTCCAGATTTTTCTCGATGAGGTATATCACTAGGTCTCCCCACGAGTCCGTGGGGCGCTTCATTGAATATAGCACCCTTATGTGCTTCTGTACGTGATCTACAAGTTGCAGACTCCTGTTTGATCTTCGGTAACTCGTCCATTAGGCATTGTATATGTCGCCTTTTTATTCCTCTTCCATCATCATACCTTTTTTTCAACAGCTCCCAGGCGATGACGTAATTATCTTCGGAAATGTCGATCGCCTCGATTATTCTCGC
>NW_011956582.1:0-1292 GCF_000949405.1 Vollenhovia emeryi | reverse complement strand
CTTCCGCAGAGCTTCAACTACTTGGCCTACCGATTGATCTAGCTTACTCAGCATACCTAGCAGTATTCCAAGATTATCAGTTCGCTTACGCTATTAGTATGTAATATATTTCAGTCCCATTCCTTAAGAATCTATACTTAATATAATGATATTTTCTCTCTAACCGAAGATCTATTTTATATTACATTTCTATCTGCGTTCGTGTCACTGGTTGGTTACCTGCGAAACGCCTTCGATTGTAATCGAAGATATTATTGAACTTAGCGACCTCCTCATCCGGCGCCGGAAGCGGATTATAAGGATTACCAGAGTGCACGGCTGCGTGGGCCAGATATAGGAACATCGGTTGACTGGAATTGTGCTCGTCGACCAATCTTACCGCCTCGTTCGTGAAAATGTCCGTGGAATATTGGCCGTGCAGATCCCATGCCAGTTCCATGCCCCGTCTCATGTCCAAGCCCCAAAAAGGCTGCACTTTTTTCGGGAGATCGCATTCAAATACGTTGTAACGCTGAAAAGTAATGCACACATGCTTGTAGAACACGAAAAAAAACAAATAGCGAGATCCGGCAAAAAGTACATTAAAGTACAATTCTTAAGCTTCAAAATCATATATTTATTTTTCAACATAGTCACCGTTAAGGCTAACACATTTCTCCTAACGTGTAACAAGTTTTTTCATTCCGTCACTGAAAAATTCTTCCAACTTTTCTCGTATCCAGGACTTGACAGCTGCCTTCACCTCATCGTCCGAGGTGTAATGATTACCCTTGAGGTCTCTCTTCAGTAGAGGAAAAAAATAAAAATCACAAGGCGCAAGATCGGGGGAGTAAGGAGGGTGTGGAATCTGTTCAAACTTCAGGTTTCGCAGAGCCTCTGCAGTTGCATTGGCTCCAGGCTGCCTCTAACACGACAAACTCGACGTCGCAGGTGTTTTAGAGTCTGTATGTACTGAGAAGAATTTGCCGTCTTGCAACATGACAACGCTCGTCCACACACCTCACGCGCAACTGCAGAGGCTCTGCGAAACCTGAAGTTTCAACAGATTCCACACCCTCCTTACTCCCCCGATCTTGCGTCTTGTGATTTTTATTTTTTTCCTCTACTGAAGAGAAACCTCAAGGGTAATCATTACACCTCGGACGATGAGGTGAAGGCAGCTGTCAAGTCCTGGATTGGAGAAAAGTCGGAAGAATTTTTCAGTGATAAAAAAAATTAAATTATTATACTTTTCAGCCTACCAACGTAACAAAGACCCTGTTTACTTGTGTAATCGCTCACTATTTCAACGG
>NW_011956581.1:0-1292 GCF_000949405.1 Vollenhovia emeryi | reverse complement strand
AAAACATCGGAAAGAACCTAACAGATATCAGGAAGGCGAATTAGTGGCCATCCTGCGGACTCAAAGAGGGCCAGGACAAAAGTTTTGGACGAAATATTTGGGACCCTACAAGGTCAACCGAGTTCTGCGGAATGATCGCTACATCGTGGACAAGATAGGTGAGGGAGAAGGTCCACGAAGAACTTCAACAGCTGCTGATTGTATGAAGCCCTGGATCGACCATCAGGAAAATCCACCAGAAGACGACAACCAAGAGATGACATCTGAGGGCAGATGTCAGTCGAATGACCGAGTGTAGAATTTAGTTACTTTTATGATTCTTTATATCGAATAAGCGCTAGAAATCGGGATGTCATTGTATTACTGCGCCCGGAGGTGAACATGTATTACTACGCCAGAGTCGGGAAAGTTCGGTGCGGTTCGTAGAGGTTCGGGGAGAGAGGGGAAAGGAGGGCAGAGATCGTCAAGCAAGCGAAACGTTAGGACGTACTCTCTGACTCTGAGCGATACCTCGTTACCAAAAATATAATAGTAGTGATAATAAACCACAAGTTAACAACCACAACGAGTGTATTAAATCCTATAATTTTTTTCTTGTACACTTTTTCAGACGCTCTTGTGTTTTATAAAACACTTGTTCGGGTTAGTGTCGCTTCATCCGCCTGGACAAAGCCCTATCCGAATTTAAGTTAATCGGAACGCCTCTGACGTTCGGTACGCGCATAAGTCTCATAAATGTTAAAGCCGCGGGCCCGTAGGTAAGGAAGCGGGATGCAGTCTTGGAAGGAATCACACAATCATGACACAATGTTCCCGCGTTACACACCCACTTGCTGAGGCATAAAAACCCTTCGAGTTAAGGGAAAAGCCCGAGCAAGCGTACCGTTTATTAACTTGACACCTGACCGCAATATCAGCGGCGCAGGCAAGCATCCATCACGTACAAGTCCATTCACATCCTATTCGCAGTCGCCCTTACATAGAGATCGGCTCAACGCACGGTAACTGTTTCCCGGCGCGACCGAAATGGCTACGCTAGCCCGTAGTGGCGGTGCGCCGTTGGTGGCTACACCTCCCCTCCCGTACAAGCACGAACACGCGTCGCCCCGCGCGGACTGTTGCTACGCGAGGCAACCGCCGCTACGTACAACGGAAAATGGCCACGGTGGCCCGAAATGGCGGCGCGTCGTCACTGGCGAATACCGCGCCCCTCTTCCGTCGGGAACATCCGTCGTCCCGCTATCCCCGCGGAAGGGCCGCACGGCCGCGGTGCTATCCGCGGCCGGAACGAT
>NW_011956580.1:0-1292 GCF_000949405.1 Vollenhovia emeryi | reverse complement strand
CGACGCGCGAGATACACCGTGGTGGGAAAAAACCTAGGCGGGGAGCGCGGCGCGGGCGACGAGCGCGGCAACGAGCGCGAGCGACGGGCGACCCGAAATATAAACATGATTTCGCGCGTCGCTCCACCTCCCGCTCATCGATCGATTTTCTTAAATGCCTTCCGAGTCCGACCTACCGTCTCCTGCATCCTCATTCACTCAAACGTGTAAATTAATTACTCGATAACTATTGTTACTTTTGTACCGCGGCACATGACATTTCTCCTTAGTTTAACCCAATCTACCAATATTTTCAAGTTGGCTACTTTTGCATCAGACACCCTGTATATTCATTTTTTATGTACTACGACATGCTTCCTGTAAGTTAGTTCATCTAAGTTCTTTTCTTTTGGTAAATATGCAGAAAAGGTCACACCTCACCGATTTCCTCGCCACTTAGATATGTTGTAGGGGAGAGTTTTCTGAGTAATTCCCTGCAAGAATCAAGTGGGGGACGGCATTGGTTTAGGAGATATAACAAATTGAAAACTAAAAATTTTAATACTTTTTCTTAGTAATTTTTATTAAAATGCCTTTGTAGTTACCTTTAAAATCATAAACAAACTACCATTTTCATTTACAGGTCACACCTGCCCCCTCCCCCACATATAAGTCACTCCCCTCCACCAAATGTAGATAGAAAAATGTATGCGTGAAGACAGTGTGTTCCGCCCCCCTTCGGGGGGGGGGGGGGCCTCACTTCGTTAAAAATAACCCTACCCACCCTATGTCAGAGGTGTGGAGTGGATCTCGCTTGCTCGATCAGTCTGCGCCGCGAGAAGAAGCGTGCGCGTGCGCGCGCGCGCGTGTGTGTGTGTGTTCAATCCGTACCGACCGTTGCGGGAGGGGGCAGGTGTGACCTTGTAAATGAAAATAGTAGTTTGTTTATGATTTTAAAGGTAGCTACACAGGCATTTTAATAAAAATTACTAAGAAAAAGTATTAAAATTTTTAGTTTTCAATTTGTTATATCTCCTAAACCAATGCCGTCCCCCACTTGATTCTTGCGGGGAATTACTCAGAAAACTCTCCCCTACAACATATCTAAGTGGTGGGGAAATCGGTGAGGTGTGACCTTTTCTGCATATTTACCCTTTTTTCAATCTTTAATTTACCGTTATCAATTGTCATCACACATTTTTGTAGATCTTTTGCTGTAACAATCGATAGGTGTGGCGTAAGATATACTTGAGAAGGACCAGTATTACTGGCCGAAACGTTGTAATTTATTAGGGTAAAGACGGGTATTATGG
>NW_011956579.1:0-1292 GCF_000949405.1 Vollenhovia emeryi | reverse complement strand
TAACCGCGACCACGAGCTGTCATCCGCGAGCAGACAGTATACCGCGCCGACACCGAGCAGACCGCGCCTGCGCCGTCCGCGCCGAACCGCCGCGCCGCGCCGAGTCCGAGCAGACCGAACCGCGTACGAACGCACCGAACTGAGCCGCCAATACCGCGCCGCCGCCGACATATCGACCAATCGATCGCCGTCGCGCGCATAGATCTCAAAGCGCCCCAGCGCCAGATTATAAAATAGCGAACCGCCGTCAGAACGGCCGTAGTTATAAGGATAGTTATAAGTTAGCGATAAGTTAGTTGTAAGTAGTTAATGTAATTCTAAGTGTTAAAATATAATTCGGTAGTTAAGATTTAAAACCGACTCTCTCTCTTTTCGAGACACCCACCGCCGGACCCTAGAATTCCCGCGGCTATCCGCTGCACAGATTTAACAAATTCGAACGGTCACATGTATAATATTTGCAAAATTTTCAAAAAAAAAGATTACATCAACATTACTACTACTAATAATACTAAAGTAATATTGTAAAATAATGTCTCTGCAATATCTATGCAACATTACATTGCAATATGCAATGTTGCAATATTACAGCAATGTTGCTGCAAACTTCTGTGCTGTATGGGACTTAATAACTAATATCTCAGATATAAATATTGGGTAACATAAATTAAATTTTCAATAACAATTTACTTGTAAAAATGTACCATACACTATTGATATTACATAATCTGAATAATACGCGTTTTTATGCATTATCATTATGTATTATCATATTAATGAGTTTACAGCGACAAAAATAAAGTTTTAAAATATTTAAGACAATAAAATACATTCATATATACACCAATTAAAAAAAGAGGGAACACTTTTCACACCTTAAACATTGGGCTATTTCAAACCACTGAAACTGTACGAAAAATCCTCGTAAACACAAAATTAAAAAAACATTTTAAAGCTTGAAGTTTCAATTTTAAAACCCTGTCAACGATTTATTTAAATATGTTCATCTTCCTCGTTCTGTGCTTTAAAAACGAATACCTTGCTTTGTTCCTTAAAATTATGTATATTTGACACACTGCAGCTCGATAAAAAAATTTCTCTCGACAAATTCGATACAAGTTCCACAATCTACAACATTTTACCTACAATATTCTTTTTTCAAATTTTTCAAAGATTTTTTGACCGAGTTACATGACTTTTAAACGAACCATGCATTTTCTTGAAAAATGATGTTTACCGCCGGCATTAGCGTTACCCAATGTGCACCACGTGGAGGTTGCCGGTCGGATTTT
>NW_011956578.1:0-1292 GCF_000949405.1 Vollenhovia emeryi | reverse complement strand
GGCAGGGGGGCCCGCGATATCCCCCACGCCCCCCCCCCCCCCCCCCCCGCCCCCCCCCCGGGCCCCGGCCCCCACGGCCCTCCCCTCCGCGGACCCCTCCTCCAGCCCGGTTCTCCGCAACCATGCCAACTTTCCGGGCCGGGCGACTCGTACCCCCACCCCCCCCAGGGCCTTCTGGAGCCGGCAGGCCAGGTCGTCCGCCTTGACCTGCCTGTTGGCCCCGGGGATCTCTAACAAGAGACCCCCGTTTGCCGCCCCGCGGCACGTCATGCCGCCGATCCCCAGGCCCTCCAAAGGAACTTTCTCCTTCGCGGCCCTGAGAACGGCGGCATACGTCCCCCCTCCTCTCGTTCCCTCTGGAACGAGGAGTGAGACGGCTGCGGTCGCCGGTACGCGGGGGAACACACGCCGACCCGCCCTCGCGCCCCCCGTCACCCCCGCTCCCGCCCCACTCGACTCTCCCTTTTTCCCCTTATGGGGCCGCGGGGGGGTGGGAGAGGAGCAGGAGCTAGACTCCCCCCTCCTCCCCCGCCACTATCCCATTGTCTTGGGTCCTCCACTTTGGAGGTAACTCCTAAAAGGAGTTTGCACCTCCTGTCGGCGGCCTCCTCGGCCAGCCGAATAACCTCTTCTCGGAGGCCACCCGGCCACGCCGAGGAGGCCGCCGACTCCATCTCGTCATGTGGGGGGGGCCACCCCCGCCACCCCCTCCATCTGGCAGGGCTGATCCTCGCCCGCCGCCCTCTCGGGAGAGGTAGCCCTCTCCCGCGTCTCTCGCGGAGGGGGCGTCTGTGTAGACGCCCCCCTCGGGGTACATAACGCCGCGGGAGAGGTCGCCCTGTCCCGCGTCTCCGGGGAGAACTGGGTCCCCACACCCCGCCTCCCCCTCCGGGAGGTCTGGGTCCCCACGTCTCGCCCTTCAGGAGGGATGAGCCTCTCCTCTGCCCTCCTGACTCTCTTCCACGGCCCTCACACTCCCAATGAGGTTCCGTCGCTCCGTCCACATCAGGTAGACGGCGACCATCGCTCTCTCGATGTCCTGAGTGAGGCGGTCCTTCTCCTTCACAGGGACTTGGATTGTAAGTCCCTGCTCAGTCGTGGCTGGCTCGAATTGGCGGCAGTGTTGCACCAAGCCGTCCAGCGCAGACTCCGCCCTCTCCTCGGCGGTCATCCCGTCTGCCGCCTTAAAAGCCTCCCGGCAGTCGGCGCGCCATGACTCGTCACCGGCCAAGTGGTACCCATAGGCCTCCTCTATATAGTCCAGCCAGGTGTCCTCGCCAGACTCCTCGTCG
>NW_011956577.1:0-1292 GCF_000949405.1 Vollenhovia emeryi | reverse complement strand
CCCGGGCGGGGCGGATTCCCGGCTCCCCAACATGGGGAGACCGAAAACTCGGCCCCCTCCCCCCGAGCTCCGACGGGAAATGCCCCACCGGCCCCGGTACGGGGGACCCACCCCGACCCCCGGTGCCCGTAAGGACAATCGTCCGCGGGACACCGGAGGTCGCCCCCGAGACCATGAGGCATGGTCCCGGGGACACGCTGCGGGTCCACGGTGCCCCTCCGGACAACCGTCCATGGGGCACCGCTTTCCCGCCCTCCCTGGCCGATTTCCGGCCTGGCCATAACTGGCCGCGTGTGGGCTCTTAGTCGGCGGGCACCCCGGATACATCCGGAGCGCCCGCCTTAAGCCCCCTCACCACGTCAAGGTGGCCCACGCGAGGGGGTGCATCTCAAGAGAGATCGATAGTGTATACCCCGGCAGAATGCCGGGGATGCCACCCTCAAAATTGGCCGCCGCAGCAGCCCCCTCTTGATCGTCGCTGCTCGCCCAGCAACCCAGTGACCAAAGTCACTTTGCGACCTACATCGCCTCCTTATGAAAGCCATCCTCCGTTCTGTTATATTATAGTGAGAAGAGGTGGACTCTCACTAGGCGGACGCCAGTGTTGGCGGTCGGGTCGTACCACTGAGCAGACTCCCCGCCCCCGCGCCGGCCTCCCCGGCCAGGCATCGAGGGCATGAGGGGTCCCTCCCCAGGCGAGTGGGAGAGCGAGTCCTCCCGGCGCGGTAGGTGCGTGGGCAACACCCGCAGTGATGTTCCCAGGAGAACCGTCCACCCAGGGTCGTACCCTTCCATCGTCCAGCCACGCCATTTTTGCCAGGAGATGGTCCTCCGTTAAAATCCGAGAATACCGTCCCCCGGCCCGGGTCCAGCCTCCGAATATTTATACAGGAGGAAGGTGGCCTCCTGTTCGGAGATGTGGGGCTTCAGGGCGCAGATGCCCCTCCACCCCCAACCCCTCCTACCCGTCATTCCGGCCACCGGTTTTTGTACCAGGGTGTGACATCCCCTGTTGGCGGTGTGTGGCGCCCCAGTGAGAACCGGTCGCCGATCCACCTGCCCTTACCCGTGTCCCTGTCTGCGAGTGTTTATACGAGGAGCAAAACAGACTCCTGTTGGTAAGTGTGTGGCATCGTGACCTCGCGGCCCGCGCCGATCCACCTCCCCTACCCGTGTCCCCGCCTCCGAGTTTTTATACGAGGGAGAAGGCGGACCCCTGTATTCCTACCCGTCCTTCCGATTTTCAGGGTGAAGGTGGCCCCCGCATTCGCGCCCTACCTAATTCTATCTAA
>NW_011956576.1:0-1291 GCF_000949405.1 Vollenhovia emeryi | reverse complement strand
AAAAAGGTGTAAATTCAGCATCTCCACAGCAGCAACTCCTGCCGTCGCTGCCGCCGCCGCCGCCGCCTCCGCTACTGCCGACAACGACGGCGAATCAGCAGCCGCCGCCGCCGCCGCCGCCGCAGACGACGACGGCGACGACGCCGCAGCCGCCGACGACAACGGCGACGACGTCGCAGCCGCTTCTGCAGCAGCCACCGCTAACGCTGCCGCCGCCGCCGCAGCAGCCGCCGCAGCCGACATCGTCGCGAGGAGTATTCTTCTCGAAACGTAAGTATAATTAATAATCAATATGAGGATAATTTATTTATTTTGTTTTATATACAGGCTCATATAATACAGTTAATTTTATATTTTTCAGCTCGATGGCAGAAAGGCGGAAGGGGCAGATGGGGCAGAGGGGAAGGCCGAGGATGGGGACGAGGACGAGGACGAGAACGCGGACGCGGACGCGGACGCGGACGCGGACACGGCCAAGGTCCAGGCTACTGGACCGGCAATATTAATTTCTATTGTTAAAAAATAATGTATGCAAATAAAAAAAATGTATAAATGTAAATGAAAATTACATTAATTTCGACCCGGTCAAGGTGAGCTAACCCCTTAAGGCCTGTGTCCACAATGCTAGAACTTGGTCCAAGTTCTAGTCCCAGGAAACGTGTAGCCAATCAACTTGCAGCTTTTATGGAATAGCTGTACGTTGATTGGCTACAGATTTCTCGAAACTAGAACTTGGACCAAGTTCTAGCATCGTGGACATTGGCCTTTAAGGGGATGCTGGAGTGATTCTGCAATAGAAACGAGACACATTTCGCGTGTTAGAGTCTAGATAGGTATTAAATTACTTTGTAATAAACTCTCATCACATGTGCAAGGTAAATCTCGGCGCAAAAAACGGTATATGAATTCACATATAAAATTTTAAATTATTGAGCTATCTTAATCTTGCTCGGACCTAAGTAATAATTTGGCATTCTCGTTTCCATTTGATTTATTACATTACTGTTGTACGGAATTCTGAAAATACACTGTAAAAATCTTGGGATCTGAAGAAGAAGCCGAGACAACGAATAGTGAAATTATGCTACAAAAGTAAATGCTATTACTTTTGTTGTTTTCTATTGCATAACAACCATGCTATTACATAGCAACCACAATACAAAGAAAAATGATAAATATTTTTATGCAAGGTAACGCATATTTGATTAATGTGATTATACGTATATCAATTTTTTCTTACGTGATAAATTCGGTAAGTTTTTACATTAAAGAATGATGGAACTTTATCGAA
>NW_011956575.1:0-1291 GCF_000949405.1 Vollenhovia emeryi | reverse complement strand
AACATCAATTTTTCTTCTTCTTCTTCCTCGTGTATTAGGTTTCAAGACTGTTTTATCCAATTGTCGTTCTGGTACTTTGAGCATTTGGTTTTACTTCATCTTCGGTAAGCTGCTAAACCTTGCCGAAGGAAACTTCCCATCTTGAGGGCTATACCATACAGAATTACAAGAATGATGATATTTTAAACATATTTAACATAATTTTAATAAAAAAGTGATATAAAGGAAGTTAGTTAACGAATTAATAATACCTTAACGTAAAATTTTTCTTTCGTATTTTCAATTTGACTTACCTATGAACCTATGAACGGTCCAGATTTTTCTTCAAAATTGATTTCATTCCGACGACTGCAATGACGAACAGTAAATCCTTTGCTTTGAAGTAATTCTTTGAATCCTTTACGGGTACAATTAAATTCTTGATACGGTAAAATGTTTTTTATCTTCTCCTACATAATTATAAAAATAATAATAATTTATAGTGCCAGTATTACAAAGTAACAAAATAAATAAATAAAATAATTATATTATATAAAAGACAAATCGGACTTCCGTTTCCGGTGGCTAGTGAGTTAGATGTGAGTGAATGTTGATCTGGTGTTGCGTGAGTGTAGAGCGAGTCCCGTAGAGAGATAAAGTGAAGAGAAGGCGGAGGGGAAAGGTAAAGGGCAGGGAGAAGAAGGGTAAGTGAGGGCGTGGTACAGAGGAAGAGTGGAGGAAGGTAGGTCGGCGTTCAGCAGTGCAGTGTATAGGTGACAGAGAGACAGGTGGGGCAATGAGTAGCGCGATATAGAAGGTAGTGCGAGTAGGGAAGCGGAGCAGGCGGGCATAGAGTAGGGGAACCACATAGACGGGCAGTCGGGAGAAGAATAGCGGCGCAGAGGGAAATAGGAACTAGCGGAAATTTTGAAAGATGGAAGAGGAGATAAAGTCGAAAGACGAGATAGTCATGGAGGATAGTGTAGGTAGAATGGAAGGAGGAGAAAAAGGGGTAGGAGAGGGGGATGGAAAAGGGAAAGAGGAAGAGGGAGGGAAAGGAGGTGAGAAGAAAAAGGCGGGAAGACCGAGCAGCGCAGAGAGGTTTAAGAGGGAAAGGTCGAATAGCCTACCAATAATAGAATTGCTAAAAAGGGCGGAAAAGAGGAAGAAGAGACAGGAGGGGGATACAGACGAGGAGAGAGAAATATTCAAAAAGAGCACAATGTTGGAGAGATCACCGACAAAGAAGAACGAAATAGAGTTAGGAGGTCTAGGAGGCCAAAGGGGATGGGAAGAAATGTTAAGGGAGATT
>NW_011956574.1:0-1291 GCF_000949405.1 Vollenhovia emeryi | reverse complement strand
ACTTTTTATTAATACTTGCGTTTAAATACAGTTATTATTCTTGATTTTACAACTGAAAAAAGTATTTTATTTGTTTTTTCTTTTTAATTTTAAATTAATTTTGTATTTATTTAGAAGCACATCCAAAACATCTTGCGACAGAATATCAGAAGTATCAACGATGTCTTCGAAGCAAAAGAGGAGCCCTACAAAGGAACAATTACGCAAGACTATCACCAAATTGAAATTGAAGAATAAAGTTCTCCTTCAAAAAGTGCGACGTCTTCAAGAGAGAGAGAAAAAAAGAACCGTCACCAAAGAACCACTGCGTGAAGAACATGAGGTACGAGCGAAAGGACTGCAAACTTTAAAAACATTAGGAAATAAATTATTACCAGAAAAAATGAGCATGCTATTGTCAGTACAAGTAGATGCGCAAACAAGAAACAAACATGGCATGCGTTATAATAATAAATTTAAGAAATTTGCTTTGTCAATGTATTTTTTGAGTCCGCGAAACTATAAAGAATCAAAAAAAGTCATTTGCTTTACCTTCTGTACGTACTTTGCAATCTTTCACATATGATTGGAATATTATGCCTGGGATTAATACAAGAATTTTGAATCATTAAAGCTGAAATTAAATTCATTACCGTTTATGGAACGACATTGTATATTGTGCGCGGATGAAATGAGCTTAAAATGTCATTTATTTTACGATGTTTCGCGAGATGAAATCATAGGATTTCAAGATGACGGTAACAAAAAATTACCAATACCTGTAAGAGGCGCATTTGTTCTAATGGCACGTAGTATTGCAGGTAATTGGAAAGTTCCTCTTTGTTATTGTTTTGCGGGGACTACTTGTACAAGCGATGTTTTGAAAACTATGATTTTTAATGCAATAATTAAGTTAAGAGAGAGTGGTGCTACTGTGCATGCATTTATTTCGGACATGGTTCTAACTTCTTACAATTATCTCGCGAATTAGGCATATGTAATACAAATTCAACATTTATCGTTGATGCACAAAATGTATCGTTTATTTTTGATACGCCCCATTTAATTAAAGCAACACGTAATAATTTGTTAAAATATAATTTGAATTTTCAAAACAAGTTTGCATCATTAGTCTTCATGGCTTCCGGATGGTTGCCGCGTCCGTTTGCAGTGTGGTGCCGACGTTTCGCAGGCGTTGCAGTCTGCTTCATCAGGGCTGGGAGACTCTGATACTGAGCTCCCTCGCGTTGCGCTAGTCCTTTTATACTCGTTCTTGGGGGGGGGAGGGGGTAGTCAGGGGGAGGGGGTGGTC
>NW_011956573.1:0-1291 GCF_000949405.1 Vollenhovia emeryi | reverse complement strand
CCCTACGTCTACGACTAAGCCAGTCTTAAGCGTTTACGGATCGTTCTCTGCCATCAGCCTTAGAAGAAAAGTAACATCGATTGTGAAGCAACTCGATGTCCGCGAGATCGTGTCAGTGATTCCTCAAGAGTTCCAGGTTTCTCCCGGTAGTAGAAGTCCCCGCGCTCGCTGCGTGGAGACCTACCCAAATCAGCCAGGAGTCGACGGTGCCGAACATGAGACGTTTGGTGGCCAACGCCTCCTGAACCCGAGGCACGTTCTCCAGTAGCCATTTCAATTTTAACACGCTAAAGTACGGACTAATCGGCAGGCCGCAGAGCGGCTTCAGGTAATCCTTGTTTTTGTTGTGTACGCCCTTCAATGTAGAAGGAGTGAGTTGATTATATATTGCTGTGTTACTCCTAAACGACACTTTTAAAATATAAGCAAATTATATTTTTCATTATTTATGTGTGTTGGTTTTACAAGTGCATTCTCATTTTATTTATTCGCCGGTACTGCGCGCCGATCGGCACGCCGAAGTTTGTGCGTCGTGGTCTCGCCTCTAGAGGTGCCGGATGGTACTGTTTCAACCGTTATCACCTCAGAAGCCTCCGGGTAGTAGGTTGTTCCAACGAGACTGTCCTGTTCTCGGGCACTCGCACCAGAACGTTTTAAGGGCGAGCCCGGCGACTGGCCTCAATGTACACTTCATCCAACGCTTGCCGGGCGGATGACGGATGCACGGGCGCACGGTCCGGTCGGGCTCCTCGCAGTCGTACTCCGCGAGGTACAGGGAGTTCGTCCTGGGGTGCTCCGACGAACGGTTCTCGCTGATCGGCTCGGCTAACACTGATTTTAACCTTCTGGCGGAACCGCGACTCCACCAAAAGGAGTTTGTCGCGCGATGGACTGCGGTTGATTTCGAACGTTCGAGTTTACGTCGAGATGCTCGCTACCGTACCGCTCGCTCGTCAGGCTATGACTCTCCTTGCCCTGGTTCTCTGGACCCTGGAGTCCCGCTCGCGACATGTGGGGAACGCCAATCAGGATTCGATACTACATATCGCCTGATTTTCGCTCGCCCGTATTCGCGGGATCGTGTTAGGTTTTCGATTGAGGTGGCCAACGTTTCACGTGGCTCTCTCATGATCGCTAAGCTACAGGTATCATGCGGATTGCTTGCCGTGTTTAGGTTCCTACAGCGTGTTTGCCTTCTCGAAGCTCGAAGCCTCGAGAATGAGAAAATATTATGGAATTTAAATTTTCTTAACTGAGAAATTGTTCGAACACCCGCTGGCAATCCGCAACA
>NW_011956572.1:0-1291 GCF_000949405.1 Vollenhovia emeryi | reverse complement strand
CAGACGTAATGAGAAACGGTATATGTTACACGGAACTGAGAGAGACGGACGCAGTACGCGCGGATTTATATAGTGCGCGAGATAGATAGAGACAGACGCAATGAGAAACGGTGTATGTTACACGGAACTGAGAGAGACGGACGCAGTACGCGCGGATATATAGTGCGCGAGATAGATAGAGACAGACGCAATGAGAAACGGTGTATGTTACACGGAACTGAGAGAGACGGACGCAGTACGCGCGGATATACTACACGCGAACAAGACCGAGCGCGAAGCACGTTCCGATCACGTTCACCTGAGTCGCAAAGGCTCAGAGAGAGAAGTACCGCAGGTTGCGCCTCGAGAATAATGCGTCGGATCGAACCGAAGAACGGGACTGAGTTCCCTTCGTTCTCGGTTGAGAGAAGCCCAGATCCGACCTTGTTTCAGATACGTGAGGCCGCACCCGAGCCAATGGTTAACTTAGCTTGTCGGTGAGCAAGTTCGCGTGTTGTCCTGGAAGCCGGCGGGCCCTAGTAGGCTGCTCGAGGCCGTTGTCCAGCGAGGTTGAGACAAAGATCCGTGGATACGAGCTTCTGCGACCGGTTCCTTGGTTTTGCGGATTCCCCGAGGTTCAATTATCTCGTACGTGATGAGTGCCAATGTTCCTTTTGTCACTGACTCGAGTTTTATCCAGTGAGAAAGAGAGAGAGAGAGAGAGAGAGAGAGATTCGGTACCGAGCACTTCCGACGCATCGGAAGATCAAGAGACTACTGGCCATACTGACACGATTGCGTCAGCGGCCGCGCGACGAAACTTGTCGCAGAGAGAGAGAGACAGAGAGCGGAGAGAGAGAGAAAGAGTGACACCGCTTGGTTTGAGGCCGAGGCCCCGTGCGGCTAGAGTTGTGGCCGCCCGCTCTTTTCAAATTGAATTCTAGAGCATTTCCACTCACTCAGAGCGGAACGTTCGTACGTGGTTTCTAAACAATGGTATATTCTTGTACATCTCGACACGGGCTACAACTTTGGTGATATGATCTTTTGCTCCGTCTTGCATTTTATCCCGGAGGGAGGTACCGCCGGAGTGTTGAAGTTTCCTTTGCGAGTTTCCCGACTTTGTATGGTATATTCTTATACATCTCGACACGGGCTACAACTTTGGTGATATGATCTTTTGCTCCGTCTTGCATTTTATCCCGGAGGTACCGCCGGAGTGTTGAAGTTTTCTTTGCGAGTTTCCCGACTTTGTATGATATATTCTTGTACATCTCGACACGGGCTCCAACTTTGGTAATATGATCTTTTG
>NW_011956571.1:0-1291 GCF_000949405.1 Vollenhovia emeryi | reverse complement strand
GAATAGGAGAAAGAAAAGGCGAAAGAGGAAAGGAGGAAATGCGCAACGGAGAGTGAGAAAGAGAGAGGAGGCGACTGGAATGGAAGACGAGTAAAGGAGAGATGAGAGAAGCGGAGACAGGAGAAAGGGAGAGAGGGAGGAAGAGGAAGCGGAGACATTGACCGGGAGAGAGAGAGGAGTGAGTCGGAGGAGAGAGAAGGGGAAGAGGAAGGAAGTAGAGGAGAATAAGACGGAGGGAGGAGACGATGAGAGCGGAGAGGAAGAGGAGAAGGGACAGAGGGGGGAGGGGGGAGGGGGAGGGGTGAAGGAGAAGCCAGTGGTTAAAAGGATAGCAATTGAAGACATTGCTGCAAGAAAGAGGTAAGTCCACATTTTATGTTTCTGAGATAAACGAAAAAAACTTTCCCCCGTTTTCAAATTTTGTTTCAGAAAGTTTATTTATTTTACATTATATTCTTCTTAGCTATCAATTAGCGCATACTTATTCAAATAATAACAAACTTTCAAAATACATGAAATTTTAACACTTTTAATTTGGACTTGCCTCGTTTTAGCACCAAAAATGAAAAAAATGCCTAGCAACAGAACATAAACTAGCAAAAAATATTTGAAAGTAGTACCTTTTAGATAGTTACAGTAATAAATTAGTAAAAATAAATAATAAACTACTAAATTAGCTATTTTTTTCATAGTTTTGGTTACCTGATACCTTTTTTTGCACCATAGATGCCAAAGTTAAAAGAAATAAAGTCAAAATTAATACTTTTGGTGTTTTTTTATTGAATATCATCAGTTGAACATTTTAGTAGGTTTAAGTACAAAAACAAAATTCATATTTTCCTTCCAATTCAGGTTTAAGGACAAAAAACAAATTCATATTTTCCTTCCAATTCAGGTTCATTACATGCAACGTTCCAAGCCCGAACGATTGGTGTAAGAACGACGTACGTAAGTGCATTGTTAGTTAAATAAACTAAGATTTTTGGACTTGCCCCTCTAAGGCCCAATTCCACAAATTCGAACTTAAACCAAGCTTAGCTGAACAGTCGTTATATTTAACGCCATGGTTAAACTTAGATTGCGATCCACATCGTGTTTTTAACCGTAGTTTAGATAAACCTGTAGTCTGTATGAAGTAACTGTCAAAAATTTCACTTTCTTCTCAAATGTGGAATGTGATTGGTTACTGAGATCTGTTCTTTATAGCTGAACTGACTACACTAGTTCAGTAATAAAGAGCAGACCCAAGTTTATGCTGAAATACTGTACAGGTTATGTGTGCATATCATAG
>NW_011956570.1:0-1291 GCF_000949405.1 Vollenhovia emeryi | reverse complement strand
ATATACCGTACTCGCTGTCAAAACGTGGCCTCGACATATCTGTCTTCGTCTAACGATTGCAGCGCTATCTCTTGCAAGATCTGGCAGCTACTACTAACGCAATATGGCTGGTCGGTATAGTAGTCACTCCAGCATCCCCTTAAACGGAAAATTAATCCATAGTGGACCTGGGGATATACAGCGCAGTTATGTGAAAAAAATTGTAGTGAAAAAATAGTGTTGTCCTTTGAGTCATGAGTTAAAAAAATAGTTTTGCAAATTAAAACACCTCCAGCGTATAAGGTTTAACTTAATTTAGAGTACGAAACATATTATATAAAGAAAATAATAAGAAAACATAAGCTATTTCAACTTAAATAAAAAGAACATAATATAGGACATAATATTTCCAACGAATATTTAGAAAAGCAAAGTTTTGAATTATAATATTATGATTCATTTTGTACTGAAGTTGTAGATGCATTGATTACTCACCTATTTCTCTTTTTTCAAATTGTAAGACTGACAAACCATAATCTTATTTATTGATAGTTATAATCGTAAAATGGCAATAGATAACATAAATCACAATGAAAATGAAAGGAAATGTTTTTTAATATTTTTTATATTAAAAATAAACAAGAATACTCACCTCAGATACCAATTTTGATACCGAAAAATCTTAAATCTTTTGCTAAACCGTGTTTGTTGCTGTACGCCTAAAAGTACTAATCTAAGTGTGTTTACACGCTCTGCGCGGTTCTTAAATAAACGAAGAAAAACAGCAATGTCATTTCTTCCACTCAAAACACAAAAGATTCACCTGATCCACTGTTTTCTACGTGACCCTGCATATTAATATTGCCACCGAGTCAAATAAATATTTCATTAGCTAACGCTTCCGTTACAATTTTCATATGTTTAGCAATATGTTGTGTAATAAAATGCAGTGAACGTTGTTGATAAACGACAGTGTGCTAAGACATAATAGACTAGATTCCATAAATCAAATAATTAATAAATTATTTGTTATGATTTTATTTTAGATTTAATGAGATTTAGATACGTAATTTTTAATTCAAAAGGTAAAATAATTTGTAATAATGTGAGATACAATTATTACTTTATCTTTATATACGTTTAGTTTCAGTTTATTGATTGAAGAAGTTCTTTACACATTCTACAACTATTATATTTTAAATTTAAGAGCCAGATGTAGTCACTGTGCTAGCAAGCACAAATAGGTACGATATAATCTCTATAGCGTAATTGTTCAAATGTTGGTTCTTATTCAAATTTTCCATCAAAGTTG
>NW_011956569.1:0-1291 GCF_000949405.1 Vollenhovia emeryi | reverse complement strand
AGTTCCTCCGGCTGGACGTCCAGGGAGTCGTCCCAGTCGGGGGAGTCTTCCCCCGACTCGAAGGGTGGCCCCTCATCCCCCCAGGTAATATCGGGGAAGAGGGTCTGCACCACCCTCCGGACGAATCCCACGTCCAGCCGCTCCGTCAGCGGGGGCGCCCATGGTCTCAACTTGTTGAGAACCATCTTGTATGGGCGCCCCCACGGATCCTCCTGAAGGGAGTCGAGGAACTCCGTCCACGCTCTGCCCTTTGCCACTCTGATGGCCCGTTTGAGGACTACCTTGGCCTCAAGGTAGCCCTCTCTCGCTCGTTCGGCCGCCTGTCCGCCTCTGCGCCTGCAGCGGGCGAATCTCCTCTGCTGGTGGACGGCTCGTCGACGCAAGTCGGCGATCTCTGCCGTCCACCAGTAGACGGCCCGCTGAGGCCGAGCTTTGGACCGGGGCATCGCAGCGTTACAAGCCGCTGTTAGCGCTGCCCCGATCCACTCGGCCTCTTGCAGGGGGTCCGTCTCCCGGGTCTCGGGGAAATGATGTAAACACCTCGGACTAGCTTTAGGTCAGGTCTATATTTTTACTGGTCTGGGCTGCGGTCAAGCTGTCGCTTCGAATGTTACAAAGTATTCGTTTTCTCTTTTCTTTCGGTAAAGACAGAAAGAGAGGAGAAACACTTCGAAGCGTTTATAGCGGCAGCTTGACCGCGGCCCTGATCTAATGTAGGCCGAAAACCAACTCGGTGTAAACGCATTCGTCCTGATTAAAGCTTACGTAGGTGTTACCCAAATTCGATCTAAGTAAGAGGATAGATTGCATTGAATTTCTACGGTGTAAATACGTCGGGCGGAGACCAAACGTAGGTAGCAAATGGTCTACATTTTTTTAGGTCAGGTCGCACGGTGTAAACGTAGCCCCTCTCTCTCTTTCTCTCTCTCTCTCTGCGCGCGCGCGCGCGCGCGCGTGTGTGTGTGTGTGTGTGTGTGTGTACACACATACATTATACATACATACGTACATTCGTTCATTCGTTTATTTGTACATCTGTACATCCGCGTATCCTTATATACATCCACATACACTCACACACTTACACACATCTATATACATGCATATTTACTGGCTAATTTATTTCGAAATATTTTTAAAATAATTTTAAAACTTTATTACAAATGTTTATTTTTCTCTTATTTTAGTTGGTGCTTATCATTTACTATTTGTAAGTAGAAAAACATTTACTTTGAAATAATCAGCTATCACAATTAAGAAAATGGAACCAATATACAAACTAAAGCATAAC
>NW_011956568.1:0-1290 GCF_000949405.1 Vollenhovia emeryi | reverse complement strand
TTAAAGCCTATCACACAATGCCAGGCAACAGGCAACAGGCAACAGGGAATAGAATTTCTAACGCGTTGGAGTGGTTGGAAGAAAATTTCCGACGAATCCAAAGCGTCAGAAATTCTATTCCCTGTTCCTGTTGCCTGGCATTGTGTAATAAGGCTTAAGTCATCAAGCTCACCAGCCACCCCTGAAACTTCTTTATATTAAGTTAGCCAGTTTTAGCCACGGTCGAACTAGCATAAACTTTTCTAATTAGGCATTCAGGTGTGCCGTCCCTGGTCCTTCCGCATCGTATTAGTTTCGTAATTAGTTACATCATGGCGGAAGAATTAACGAGCTTGTGAAGTTTCACTGCGAAAAGCCGCGAAATGATATCGCGCCCCGTAGCGTCGCGATGCACACATTGTGTGTCTAGCGCCGCGTCTAAACTTTACTACAGAACATGCGAGTTCCTCAGCGATATATCTAACCGTACGATATATATCAACTTAATTCGGGGAAAAGCCAAAACAATAACCCGGATACATTAACATACGGGAAGATATTTATTTTAGAGTACCGAAACTCCGTTTCTTATCCCCTAATTCAGGATTACCAAAGTCAACTTGTTGCACGAAGGGTAACTTTCAGATTAATGCTATTAGATATACACGAACAAACATCTTGCGGAGTAAGGTTTGTTCAATAGCATGACGCTTGCCTATTGTTTGCTCTCAAATCGCGAGAATCTCTCCCTAGTGGCAGGATTATGAATTTACCTTCGCGCGTTAAATTTGCCATTATGCACTTTGACGTATTTCTCAAGAAAATAGACATTAATATATATAATTCTTATTTTCAAACTTTATAAAGAATTAAAATAAAAATTGAAAGGCAATAATCGATATATCCTGCGATGCAAGAAAGTTTAAACCAATAACTTTTCTGAATATTTCAAGCACGTTGGAATTTAAAAGTTATCTCTCTGTGACTTAAAAATTTTTGCAGAAACGTATTTGACTTTGATCCTCCGTCGTTCAAGGGATACCTGCTTACTTATAATATCTACAACAGCCGCATGATAAACTTCTGTCGTAAATTTCATTCACCCTTGTAATCCTAAGATTTCGTTATTTGAAAAAGTCAGAAGCTATACAGCACGGCTTACCTTGCTACCGAAATATCAAGAGCAAAGCGATCTTTCAGAGATTGAAGTTGAAATTGGGATGGTATTAAGTAGGGAGTTCTCCTTTTCATCGAGAAGCTTCAATCGACCTCAAAGGTCTTGAAATAATGTAAATTTTATAAAACTCGCCT
>NW_011956567.1:0-1290 GCF_000949405.1 Vollenhovia emeryi | reverse complement strand
GGTTATTTTTAACGAAGTGGAGCCCCCCCGAAGGGGGGGGGGCGGAACACACTGTCTTCACGCATGTACTTCCACCATTGTACTGTTCCACATGGGTTTGCAACTTTCCACGTGAAGCGAGATCCACTCCACACCTTTGACATAGGGTGGGTAGGGTTATTTTTAACGAAGTGGAGCCCCCCCGAAGGGGGGCGGAACACACTGTTTTCACGCATACATTTTTCTATCTACATTTGGTAGAAGGGAGTGACTTATATGTGGGTAGAAAAATGTATGTACAAAAGGTCAATTTTTTAGGGTAAACCTTTTTGTTAAAATGACCGCCATTTTCTTAAAAATCGAAATTTCGTAAAATCCCTACGTACAGCATTAAAAAATATTGTTGTTAATAGGAACATTCTTTGGTTTTTTTTCTAGGAGCCACGTACAGAGCGGAATTTGACACGCCGTCTAACGGTGTTCCTCCAAAGGAATGTATTTTGGCGCCACCTACAAGAGATTATTTGTAACTTTTTCAGTTTGTAATTACAGATTAAAGTTACATTAATGAATGACTAAAACCGATTTTGTTTCTGAGCACTCTTTGTATGCAAAAAAATTAATGAAAAACGCCTCCAAAATCGCAGTCAAAGGTGGTATCCTGCCTTAAAATAAACACGAAGAATTTAGAATTAAAATTTCAAGATGGCTAGAATCAGCTAGAAATAGTTGTTTATATTATACAGCATAATAATTGTGTGTGATACATTATTGAACAATATCACTGTCAATTTATTTCAAATATATTTATTTATTTCTTTGCTCGTTTAATAGCGTTTTTCATTAGGCAGAACTGAGTGCGCACTGAGAACTCGTGAAATGCAAGACGGTACTGCCCGAGTGTACCGCTAGTGCAAGTTTCTTGCACGCCGAATGAAACACTCGCGGCTTGGTTCAGTGCATGACAGCGTATTTTTGCGGCTCCTTGGTAACCAGTCTTTCAAAATGAATATTACACAATTTAAAATAAACACGAAAAAAATAGAATTAAAAGTTCAAAATGGTGAAGAAGAAATATATATTCTTTGCTCATCAATTCGCGCCGCCATATCTTGCACGAGACCGACACCGTCACTTGGAGCTCGTGCCAGATTTCTGCATGAAACGTGTAAAATTCAACACATAGACTTATAGCGTTTTTCACTGGTTGCACTAGTGCGCACTGAGTGCGCACTAGTCAAGAGCAGCGTGTTTCATTGAGCTTTTCGGTGCGCACGAAGGCGGTGCGCACTGTTTCACTGGAAAACTTGA
>NW_011956566.1:0-1290 GCF_000949405.1 Vollenhovia emeryi | reverse complement strand
ACACCTAGACACCGAAAACTACGGAACGCACTATCTGAACGTCGTCATCGGCGACCTGGGATACGTGGACATCGAGTTCAAGGTATTAATACACCTAGATATATCAATCACGAGACATCACGAGACACGTTATCACGAGACACGTTATTGTTAAATAAATCGGCACAATAAGATTAGGTTCACTCTATTTACCGGCGCTCGTATAAGTCGGTAACGTCAGTCACGTCAGCCGCGCTTGCGAGCGCCACGTGCGGCAGAAATATGAAATGGAATTCTGGTGGTTGACGACGACGACGACGACGTGGACGATGTTTCTTAAACGCGAATTCATAACTGCGAACTCTGCATTGCAAGCAATATCTCCACACACGGGGCACGTAGGAGAAAAGTAACAACACTTTTATGATACAAATCGTACCCAAGCTATCGATTAAGCGCAGTCTCAAGTTCGTCGGATCAGCCGTTGTTGAGATCCGAAAATCTGAGGGCCCGTCAACTCGTGTACTCGCGTAAACTTACACGGTTGGTGTCGCGCGCGTGGTTAGGCTTGTCGCTTATACTTAGTCGCTTATATTTGGCGCGAGACACTACCGTGTCTCGTGATAATGGGAGGATTAAAATTCTTAAACAGAATAATGGGAGGATTGGGACTGGACCCGACGGTGAGGCAGATTTTCTATAGAGTAAACAGAATAATGGGAGGATTAAAATTCTTTCCTGGAGTAAACTAAATAATGGGAGGATTAAAATTCTTTACTGGTTGGGGGAGAAACTCTGTTGGAGACATAGAATTGTAGTTTGTAAAAGGTAACTAATAATATATTTTCTATCACATTCTATCTTATTCTATATGAGTGGGCGGGGGAAGATGTAGGGTTAAGGGTGGGGTAAGTTAAAAGTTTTCCTGGGACTTCAACTAGTAAAGACGCCCTCAGAGTTTCAGTCGTCGCCGTCGAAGTGAGTCGATTTCTCCGGTGTTTCCAGTACAGTGTTAGAAGAATGAATCATTACGTTCCTCTGGATATGTCGTCCAAGAAACAGTGTAACGCGTAAGTACCGTAAAGTTATATATACAGGGTGTATTCTAATTCGCGCCCACCATTTATATAGTGATATTTCTCATGAAAAACTGAGTCGAAGAGTCGCGAACCATTTTTTCGAGTCACGCCTCACAAAGTAGTTGTAATTATTTAAAAATTAGCGAATCCGCATCGCTTTTTAAACGGACGCACGTTCGTGAGCCACGCGTCTACTAGTGTGCGTGAGTGAGTCGCCGCGCGTCTCAGCTTT
>NW_011956565.1:0-1290 GCF_000949405.1 Vollenhovia emeryi | reverse complement strand
TCCGACTCGGATCCTCGGTGGAAACGTAGTCAGTATACTAACAGTAAATCAGAAATTTCCGAAAGTTTTTTTTAAAGATTTTCTTAATATTAATCATGGCCATTAAACTCATGTTCATTAAATCATGTTCTGTCGGAAGAGTAACATAACCTATATTTAAGGTAATCTAATTGCACGATTGTATGTAGAGCTGCTCTATTTCTCCGTCAATTTGTTGCTAATAATTACTGCACGAGAATAAATTTTGTTATATTTCTTAGGGCATTTCTGTCATCTAATACGTGTAATAGATTTTGTATCAATTTTGTAATTTATCTGCTAAAAATTTTGTCTGCTCTCAGAAAATGGTATTACAAAAAGTGATATTCTGCAACTTTTTGAAAACTATGGAAAATATTTAAAAGAATTAATGCCTAAGGCAGTTGACAGGATGAATTTTGAAAAGAAATTCTATACTTCTTACGAACAGGTGATTTCTTTTTCTTATTTTAATTTTTTATTTTTAAAATTCTGTAGATTTTTGTAGAAATATTTTACAATGTGATTATACTTTATAATGTTATTAAAATGTTTGTAGAATGAGGCTTCTATCTTCAGTAGCTTAGAATGTACGGATTTAAAAAAAAGAAGAATAGATTCTACCCAATCTGACTGTAGTGGTGAACCATTTGTTTCACCACTTGTTTTGGACCTTCAGGTTGATACTGACAATGAGCAACAAACAACTGCAATTCTCAATGACATTAAAATAAGTTCGACGATATCTTTAAATGAAGAAATTATTAGTCTAACTGAAAAAGAAACAATCACTTTACCAGCTGTACCTTCATTCTTAGAAAATTCAGACTTAAAAGATAATGTAAGATTAAAATTATATTCATAATTTCTAACTTACTTCTGAGTTCAGAAATGAAGACCATGCTTGTTTCATAGCTTTTCTTTTTCATTCTTAAAACTCAAAATAACATTTATTTTCCTATCTGTCCATAATGGGAATAAACTACATTATTTTCAAAAATCCTTTATTTCTTTAAATAGTGCATCTTATCGGAAACATTATTCTTTTTCTGTTTTAGTATGTCTGGAAGATATTAATTAAATCAGTGGAAGGAAAAAGTGTCCTTGCGCAATATGAAAGAACAGGCTTAGATAATAGTGCTAGATTGAAACTAGCTAACGTAGTAGTTGTTTCTGAATTTGGTTGTGACACACAGAAAGTGTATGTATCCGTAAAATTATTAACCCTATTGAAATCATTAATGCTTTCTAGATGTTTAAAGTGTTAAAATT
>NW_011956564.1:0-1290 GCF_000949405.1 Vollenhovia emeryi | reverse complement strand
CCGACTGCCTTCCCACTCCGCGGGTCCCGGAGACCGTTTACCGCGGAGGTCCGGCCCCTCCCCCCGGAGGACACAGACCACGTCCGTGCCAACCGCGGGGAGGCCACGTCTTCCGGCCCACCCTTCGGCCGGGACCACGTCCCGTTAAGCCTTAGGGGTCCGGCTCTCCTCCGCCAGCGGGCCCGTCCACGACGAGCCCGCTGACGGAGGAGCTCCCCTTGCCGCCGCCACCCTGCCGGAACACCGGCGTGCAATGGGTGACGGTGGCCTCCCCCCGAATCTCAGACGCCTGCCGGAGCACCGGCGTGCAGTGGCGTCTGAGATTCTCTCCCCCTCATGGCTGGTGGGAGGAGCAAGCTCCCCCCTAACGGCCCCAGCAGCCGGAGGTTTGCACTCGGGGTACCTCATCCCCTACCGGCGAGTGGTCTCGGTACTGTCTCGACCCACGTCGAGGCAGCCGAGACCGGAGTCGCCGGGCTCCCTGCTTCCCCTTTACAGGGGAAGGGTAGGCTCTTAGTCGGCGAGCGCCCGTCCCGGAGACCGCCGATGCCTAAAGCGGCACTCAGCGGCTTCCAGACAGACGCTCGCCTACAAGCCCCCTCACCACGACAAGGTGGCCTACCACGAGGGGGATCGAAGTATAACCTAGCCTGACCTAACCTTACCTAACCTAACGTTGTCAAGATTTGCCGTCTCGTCTTGTCCCAGTCCTTCACATTAAATTCATCATAAATCTCGTTTTAGAAAATTATCGAAATTGTTCCTTTCCGTTATACATACAAGGTGAGGAAAAAGTACTGGACCGGTGAAGTATCTCGACAAATATAGGAGATGCGGAAAAATCTTTCAGACAAAAGTTGTATGGTTTTAAAAGGGCAATATAATGGTAAAATGAATTTTCGAAAAAAATAAATTTTTTATGGTTATATAGAGGTCGCCGTTATTTTTTTAAATGGAACTCCCTATTATTTATTATACTATTTTATTCTACTAATTAATATGAACAACTTTTGTCTGAAACATTTTTTTTATTTGCCTAATACTTTTTGAGATATTCAAGAGAAAATTTATAACTTTTTCAATGTTTAACTTATAATCTCTCGATAACTGTTTGTCGAAGGGAAAAGTAGTACAGGACTTTTTTACTTGATTTAGTCTCAGGAATATGCCGTTGTAAAAGTGTTCCAATATTGTAACATAAAATTTACATACACAAAATTTTTCAATAATTGAAGCACCATTGCAACAGCATATTCCTGAGACTAAATCAAGTAAAAAAGTCCTGTACTA
>NW_011956563.1:0-1290 GCF_000949405.1 Vollenhovia emeryi | reverse complement strand
TTCCTTATCGATCGTTTATCAAATTACAACTCGCGACGAAGCGGTACCACGGTGGCATTGACAACTGTTACCAGGGTAGAGTTGCGGTGAAGGAACGGAGAACAATACCTTCCTCCTCCACTTAAAATATCGTGGGGGATTCAACTATAAATATAAGAAGAATCTTCGGGACAGAGCTTTAGAGAGAGCTTCAGAGCTTCAGAGCTTCAGTTACCTCTGATCCATTAATCCATAAACTCACGACTCACTAACTTGACAAATAGAGTTAAAAACTAAAGCCGAGAAACGTCTTGACTCGGACCTAAATCTTATATTGTTGATTCGAATTTCAAGAAGTTTTGGACATTTGAGAGTAAAGTAAGAGTTATTTTAAGAAAGATAATAATTAATTCAATCCAAGATCTATCCTCTCACTTTCTCTGATCGCTGACAAAAAGTGTGGCGGACAGATTTCTCTATTCCTTTCTGATCGCTGACGTAGAGTGTGGCGGACAGAAACCAACATCCTTACTCCATGACCAAAAGGAAAGGAGGAAAACGAGTTCAAATCAAACGCGTTAAATACCAAATCAAGCAGGTGCTAAACTCTAACAAAGATCCTATACCTCTCCTGCTTAAATTAAGAGAACTTGAATCCAAGGACAACAGCTCAATCGCGAAATCACAAAATTATAAACTAATTCCAATAGATTTCGAGGTCAATTACTTAAATTATAAGTTTATTAATAAAGACGATCCTCGTTACAAAGTTTATCGAAATCGTTATCTCTTTGGTCCGGAAGACTGATTAAAAGTAATTAATTCACACAATCGAGTCCAAATCCCCGGTAAAGCACTTAAATGTGTTGACCGAAAAACGGACGAAACTTTGACTTTGTCAGACCTTGACGGAACGTGACACTAGTAAATAGGCACACGTCCGTAAAGTCAATCGCAACCGGTAAACCCGATTCAAAAGAACAACGGGACATGGCGCACGCGGTAGGAACGGATCCGAACGCAGTCGGTCAAAAAATAGACGAAGCGTTAGGATTAGTAGCCGGGAT
Source organism: Vollenhovia emeryi (assembly GCF_000949405.1). NCBI lineage: Eukaryota > Metazoa > Arthropoda > Insecta > Hymenoptera > Formicidae > Vollenhovia > Vollenhovia emeryi. Next base: position 244 of record NW_011956563.1, on the reverse strand, counting down.
TAACAGAGACAGTACACCGTTTAAAAGCGGGGTAGTGTTGCCCACCGCGCAAAACGACGACATACGAGCTACAGTGTCCGAATTAGTAAGCGTAATGCGCGACATGCGGATAGAGATAAGTAAGATCCAAGATCGCGAACGAATACGCGACCCGGGACGGACAGTAGTAAAAAACACCAGCAGACGTGACGATGACATACTATCGCCGAGCCAATTGACACCGCCTGCACAATATTCCGGTCAA
>NW_011956562.1:0-1289 GCF_000949405.1 Vollenhovia emeryi | reverse complement strand
TGTCAAAGATTTTTAAATGCAATCATATTTTTTTACCAATATCTTACTATAACATAGCGATATTGGTCAAACGAGCGATATGATATTTTTCATACAATGGCAATTGTGTGGAAAAAGAATGCTTGAGAAGGGTCTAAATCCGGGACCGAAACGTCGCATGTTTTATGTTTTAATAAAAACACTGGCCAGTGTAGGTCGTTAAAGACTATATCATTTATAATTAAAATGTTTTATGCAAATAGATTCCTGTTAGAAATCGTCAACGATGGAATAAAAAAATTGCACTTGCAAATGAAAAACGCAAATTAATTCCTGGTATGGATGAAAAAGGAACAAATGCAACAGAACAAAATTTTGCGCTGTCTTCGAATACTGGGCATGAAGATAATCATTTCAGCTCCGGAACTTATAGCGATGTTTATGTAGACGAGATATTAGACCGTGAAATTGACAAATTTAATGATATTGTCGATGATGATAATCACTATTACGAAAATGATATTATGGAATTAGATAATATAAATTATAATGCAATTGATATAGGTAATCTTCTGTATAATTATGACGGACAATCTATACATTGTAATGAAAACACATTTCGTACTTTTTATAGCAATAATAATAATAATATTTTATTTAATTACAGTGGTGAAACTATCGATGAAACTGTTTATAATTTAATGCATCTTTATATTAAACATAAAATGACAAAATCTAATTTGAAAGATATGCTAATAGTCATAAATAATATGCTTCCGCAGCCAAATTTGATGCCAAAAACTTTGCATACATTATTTTCTTATGTTAAAGATATTGCTCCTTCTTGCGTTGTTATTAAACATTTCTATTGTAAAAAATGTATGTTATATAAAGGTGCAGATAGAAGTGCTGCATCAAAAGTGTGCGAAGTATGTTTAATAAAGGAAAATTCATTTTTCTTTTTTGAGATTAATGTAATGGAACAAATTAAGTGTTATTTTGAATATAGGAATTTAGCTAGTCTATTAAAAACATTTGAGAAAAGTGGTTTAAAGAGTGGATTCGAAATATCTGATATAACAGATGGATCTGAATACAAAAGGGTTAATTTCCGACAAAACAGAGGAGAATACGATCTGACACTAATGTTAAATACCGACGGCTTATCTCTCACAAAAGTTCAAAAAGTAATTGTTGACCTTTAATGTTTCAAATTATGGAATTACCTCAATATCTGAGAGAACAATTCATTATTATAGGTGGATTATGGTATGATAAGTTTCGTGTAAGTATGGTATGATAAGTATGAT
>NW_011956561.1:0-1289 GCF_000949405.1 Vollenhovia emeryi | reverse complement strand
TATAGTGCCGCGAAAAAATACTATTTGGAACCACTTTGTAAAAAGTGATATATCTGCTAAATGTAACATTTGTCAGCGCGATATAAAAACAGTTGGAAATACAACCAATTTGCATTTCCATATGAATCGTTCTCATCCCAACATTGCGAAAGATCTTTTTAACAAAACTGCAGTATCTCTGAAGAGAAAACAAATGGTAACATATTCTTATATTATTCTTCAGTTTTATTCTTTAATTGTACTATGTTTTACATAAATTTTAGTCCAAAGTAGACGACGAGGATATTGTTGACTGCGATGATCCAGTCCTATCTCCAACACCTTCTACATCCTCAATTGCTTCAGAAACAGTATCAATTTCTTCAAGTCCTGGTTCTAAACAACTCAGAATTGATTTAGCATTTGAAAAACAAAAATCATATCAAGGTACGGGTGTATCTATTGTTATTTTTGACTTGTGTTTCAAATAACTTATTTTGGATATATCCAGTCATATAATTTGCTGACATAATGAAAGTTCCCATTGTTTATGAATTTTTTCTTTTCAAATATATTACCTAATGTTCTAGCCAATTCAAGTAGAAAATTTACTTTTAGTTTAAAATATTTTAGAATGTTCGAATATGGTAAAATTTTTATTCACATTTTTAAGGATTATTTTAATCAATGAAAATATTATTAAGAAATTGTATTTTAATATCCTCGATTTTTATATTAAAAAGAGTTTTAATATTTTAGTTGGAGGATCCAGAGCTGCCGATATTACAAACAAACTGCTATTTATGATTGTCAAGGACAACTTGCCGTTTCGCGTAGTATAATAGAAAAGGAGGGATTCAATCTGTTTATGAACACAGTATTGCCTCTATACAAGATCCCAAGTCGGAAAAGTATTATTCATCTTCTGGAAGAGAAATACGAGCTTCTATCAAATATAATGAAGATGCAACTTTTACAAGTAAAGTATTTATCTTTAACTACTGATATTTGGACCGAGCCGTTAAATACAAAAAGCTATCTGGGTTTAACGGCTCACTTGTTAGTAGAAGAGCAGCATAAATCTGTTACAATTGGCACTGTTGAGATGACGGAAAGACATCAGTCTGAATATTCGTTATTACATTTAATAAATACGTGGAATATACGTACTGAAAGTATCGTCGTTGTTGTATCAGACAATGCTGCTAACATAAAAAAAGTATTGTTACGTCAAAACCTCTCGGAATGTGGAGGTATGCGATGACGCAACTAGCAAGTTTAAATATCTCGCTAACACGCTCGGAGGCGCA
>NW_011956560.1:0-1289 GCF_000949405.1 Vollenhovia emeryi | reverse complement strand
CCAAATCACCGCGTCGGCATTTAAACCGCCGCGTCGGCAACCAAACCACCGCGTCGGCAATGCCCATTCTACACCTAGGGATGATCCTCCTTGTGGCTCATCCGATACCCCTTCTATACCTAAAGCTAATCCTACTTGCAGCTTATCCGAGGGAGTAGTATAAAGTGTAAAATGTTTACACTGGTTGGTTTCCAATCGTACCAAAGTACAACCACAGTGTACCCTTTTACACTTTATACTACTTCCTCGGATAAGCTGCAAGTAGGATTAGCTTTAGGTATAGAAGGGGTATCGGATGTGGTAAAAGTAGGATCATCCCTACCCAGATAACCAAATGTTTGCACGATGACCGCATAATGCATGCACGTGTGCAATGGCGTGCTGTCATGTGATGTCCAGCTGCAGCCGCACCTGACGAGCATAGTGACGACACATAGTGCTTATCAGGTAATGCAGGTAGCATGCTAGCATATTACCTGTCAAAATGTCGGCATCGTGTACGCATATATAAATTTTTGCGAATATAGAAATTTATACTATATTCATCAATTTGGCTGTGGTCCACTTGATACTATAAATGCTTCGAAGCATTCTTCTCCTTATTAATAAAGAAAGAAGAAGAATGCGTTTAAAGCGTTTGTAGCATCAAGTGGACGCAGCCTATATTTTGCAGAAAAATTAATACACACCATTTTAATGGAAAATATAATATTATATTTCGAATGTGTATCTATATATACATATATGTTATATACTATTTTAATACACTACTCAAAAAGAAATAGGGAACACTTTTCATACCCTAAAAATTGGCCTATTTTCAAACCACTGAAACTCGGCGAAAAATAATCGTAGACACAAAATTAAAAAAGCATCTTAAAGCTTGAAGTTTCAACTTTAAAACTCTGTCAATGATTTATTTCGATATATTCATCTTCCTCGTTCTGTGCTTTAAAAAAGAATACATTGTTTTGTTCCTTAAAATTACGTATTTTTGACACACTGTAGCTCGATAAACAAATTTCTTTCGACAAATTTGATGCAAGTTCCATAATCTACAACATTTTACCTACAAAATGCTTCTTTTTAAACTTTCCTACGATTTTTCTTGACCGAGTTACATGACTTTGAAGCGAACCATGCATTTTCTTGAAAAATGATGTTTACCGCCGGTATTAGCGTTACCCAATGTGCACCACGTGGAGGTTGCCGGTCGGATTGTGCACATCGCGCGCGCGCGCGCGCGCGCGCGTGTGTGTGTGTGTGTGTGTGTGTGTGTGTGGGTGTGG
>NW_011956559.1:0-1289 GCF_000949405.1 Vollenhovia emeryi | reverse complement strand
TACTTTAATAACGGCATTGGAAACGAGATCCGAAGATGAGCTAACCATAGAACTCGTGAAAGGAAAACTCTTAGATGAAGATCTGCGACGGAAGAACGCAAGAAGCCAGATGGACGAACGAGATGATAAAGCACTCAAGACACAATCCAAGAAATCTACAAGAGGAACTACAGAGAAGCTGAATGCGAAGAAGATCACGTGTTTCTTCTGCAGTAAATCAGGCCATCTGAAGAAGGATTGTAGAAGCTATATAAAATGGAAGGCCGCAAAGGATAAGGAGACTGCAAATCAAGCAATAAGTAAGGACGAGAATGATGCACACATTTGTTTCGGAACTCAATGCGACAGCTACGATGAACGAACATGGTATATTGATTCAGGAGCAACCAGTCACATGGCAAATAGCAAGAAATTCTTCAAAACGCTTAATTGTGCAAGCAGCAAAATAAAGCTTGCTAATGGTGTACGCAGAAGTACAGGGAATAGGAGACGGTTGTCTAACCTGTATGGACGATAAAGGGAAACAGGTTACAGTAACGGTCAAGGACGTACTGTATGTTCCAGCACTTGAAGAAAGCCTGTTATCGGTAAGGAAGTTGACTGAAAAAGGATTTCAAGTAAATTTTAATGAAAAGTCGTGCAGCATAATGAAGAAGAATACCATCGTGGCAACTGCGGATTTAAATGGAAATCTGTATAAAATGAAGCTCGGACACAAGCCTTAATGATCACAGACCACCACAAAACAGACTGTCAACACTCCTGGCACAGAAAACTCGGTCATAGGAATCCCGACACCATAAAGCAAATGGTGGCAGGAGGACTAGTAACGGGAATGGAAATAACAGATTGCGGTATAAGAAGCATATGTGAAACGTGCATAAAAGGAAAGATGACAAGGCAACCTTTTCCCAAGAAGTCGTCTACCAAGACTGCAGAGGTGTTGGATTTAGTACATACTGATGTTTGCGGCCCCATGCAAACAAAAACACCAGGAAATAAGCGGTATGTATTGACACTTATTGATGACTACAGCAGATATACGGTGGTGTATCTTTTGGAATACAAATCAGAAGTAGTTGAAAAAATTCAAGATTATGTAAGAAACATGAAGACAAAATTTAATAAAGTACCCAAGGTTATCAGGTCTGATCGAGGCAAGGAGTACGTGAACGCCAAACTAAAGGATTTTCTACGGAAGGAGGGAATCGAAGTGCAATACACAGTTGGATATGCACCCGAGCAGAATGGAGTAGCGGAAAGAAAAAACAGGTACCTTATGGAGATGA
>NW_011956558.1:0-1289 GCF_000949405.1 Vollenhovia emeryi | reverse complement strand
GGTGTACAAATCAATAGCGTGGTAATCCCTACATTCTCGCGATCGAGTCTTGGAACCGGCTAACGTAAAAATAATATCACGCACGGAACGAACTCTCGCTGCTGCCTGCCGGCTCGACGTTCGGCGAGCGAGTGATAAGTACAGAATTTTCCATTATGTAGATGGGCCAACGAATTCTCAACGTTTTTTTGTTGTTTTTCACTCGGCGCGGTGACGTACGACGTTTTTGCATGCCATCGTGTACCTGAAGGTCGCCACACTATCATTCGCTCGCCGAACGTCGAGCCGGCAAGCAGTGTCGCGAGTCGCTCCGTACGTGGTATTATTTTTGCGTTGTCGGTTTTCAAGACTCGATCGTGAAGAATGTAAGGATAAAACGCTATTGATTTGGACTCCTTTATCAGTGACAAATAACGCTACTAGATTAATTATTAAGTTTCTACAACTTGTAATGAGAAACGAATTGCGCGTTGAGGCGACGGCTCTTTATTAACGTGTATATGGATATTTTACGAGACTAACTCATCTGAAATATGAAAGTAAACCGTGGTACGTTGTCGCGGTTACATCTCGTTTACGCACCGCGCTTTTAACTATCAATCGATTTCGTGTAATCTGTTCCATTTTCGGGAAGAGAGAGATATTTGTGCGACTTCGGCGTTCGCGCTGTAATTCGCTCTGTCGTTCTTCGTCGCTTACTGCATTTCACGGTATTTTACATTGCGCACGGGAGTGTCCAAAATTTCGTGCGATCGATTTTCGCGAGTGAGTGTAAGTGCAACAAGAAAATCTGAGAAGAGGAGCAGGCTTAGGCGGCATCGGGCAACGGCAGAGAAATCGTAAGGTAAGTGTCTTACATTTTTGTTATTTGCTACTTGTGCAAAATGAATCATCTGTTCTGTGCTTTTATTTTATTTATTCAAATGATTCCAACGAGCATTCGAATAAGTGTTAGAGACAAAACCATACGTATAAAATTTTGTGAGTTCATATTTAAAAGGAAGACTTTCAGTATTCTATATAATTATTTTAATAAATACCCATGTTCAAAAATATTAAATATAAAGTATATTTAATATAATAGTCTGGATTTTACATCATTAGTCTATAATAATCATATATATTTTTGTATTATTACAGTTTAACATGTATAGTTAGCGATGTACAACTTTGCTGTTGCGAAGCGTATCAGTGAGTAACAAATTACTTTTTATTTTAAATTGACGTTGCGTATACAATTACTTCTTTGCGTGTATACAAATTCTTAAAAAAATACAATGCTTGACCAC
>NW_011956557.1:0-1289 GCF_000949405.1 Vollenhovia emeryi | reverse complement strand
CCCCCTCCCCGATAAGGAAAATAATGAGGTTTTGGATAATGTGGAAGATGAAATCTTAATATAAATCTTCATATAATTGATGATGTTCCTCTTCAAAGCATTTATTACAGTTTACACCACGCTGTGATGTACATTGCAGGTTTTGTTGAAGCAAAAATTGTAAAAAAATTGAAATGCTGCATATGTTTCCAGCTTTTAAATGAATGCAAAGAAATAAATTCAGAATTTATTAAGCGAAAAAGTTATGGTTTTTACGATATCCTAGAATAGATACGTACACAATAATTACTGTTTGTGAAAAAATTTTTAATTTTTTTAAATTAGTACAAAAATTAAATACAAGAAATATCACTTGTAAAATGACTCACAATACTTTTAGAAATTTAGATTATAATAAATTATTTGTCAATTTTAACGAACACATTAAAGATTTGGAAGTATTAGAAAACCACAAATATATTTTAATAAAGTTGATAATTAAATATTATTTTGAAATTAAATTATCTTATGAAGGCAAAATAATTACTTGCAGTGAACACAAACAGTTTATAAGACATAACTTAACAAAAGCTGTAATTTTTAACGGACAATAACATGCATTTATATAATTTATATAAATTTATGTGAAATGTATTTTTTATTTTGTAAATGTACGTATAATTGTTTACGTTTTTCATTTTATATATTTTATACGTATATATTACATATATATTTTAGTTTTAATAAATAATAAAATATTTCATATTTAACATTCTGTATTTATTTCATTCTTTTTAAATTTAATTCGTTCTTGTCTTATAATGTAAGAATGTATAATAGCAAGGCTGCCTGGACACACACACACACACACACACACACACACACACACACAAAACTGTTTTACGACTTTAAGCAGATTGATACTTTTCTAAATAGTGATATATGTATAATACTTTCTTTTCTCACCATTTACCATCGGAATCTCACTTGATGTTTCCATTTTCCGCCGTTTAGGACCTGGGGGCGCGTTTCATGTCCATTAGACAGCAAAGCATTGTAAGGATAGGAAAAGTGGGGGTAACTAGCAGTCACTGAAATATATACTAACTGGAACGCGCGCTAGAGCCGAGCCGTGTGTACCGAGAGAGAGCATCGTCGAGTGGCGTTTGTCATTGTCTGGCTTATAGGGTGGTCGAGAGTGGAGACAGAAAGGTACAGTCCGATCGAGAAATTAGCTCGTTGTCAGAGGTTACACGATCTCGCGCAGTTGTGCTGCGCTTCGATTAACTTTTGGTTCGAACTGTACTAGA
>NW_011956556.1:0-1289 GCF_000949405.1 Vollenhovia emeryi | reverse complement strand
AAAGGTAATATATAATACGCGCGGGGACGCGGAAACGCGGAAAAGCCGCGCGGGGACGCGAAAACGCGGAAAAGACGCGCGGACATGCGGAAACGCGGAAAAGACGCGCGGGGATGTAGACTCTACACTACCAATATTAATGCCGAGTTCAGCCGAAATGTTTCGAACATTCATCCTACGGTCCTCCAAAATGAGTTGTTCTACGCGGCGAATCCCAAGGAGAACAAAAAAGTCAAAATGATGTCAAAATGATGTCAAAATATAATCAAATTTTAGTTCGTCAAAATGATGTCAAGTTGCTTAAATTTTTTATGTTTTCTTTATGTCAAAATCGTGACATAATTTTGACATTAGTTTGACTATTCGTAATATGATACCCAGATAGAACATAAAACTCATATATTGTGATAGTCATAATGACGTCATTATGACTATCACAATTTTATTTATCACATAAAAGTTATCTGGACATATCTAGAAAACTTTTAAATGTTGAATAAAATCATGATAATGTCATAATGACGTCTTTATGAATTTTATGTTCTACCTGGAATAGAGGCATGTAGATAGTAATATATAAACGTTATATTTGACCGCTTATGACATATTTGTTACAATCATTACATCAATCACAAACATTAGTATATCAAAATTTTATCACATTTAAAATTATGAAACGTCTGATATTGCGACACATAATTTCTACGTTGACTTTTATTATTAACGATAGATATAAGATTAGATATAACTTGTGCAAAGTTTATAAGTCAATATTATACGCAATTTATATGTATACGTTACTGTAAACAGCATAGAATTTAAGGTATCACCTCTTATTGTTCCACGCTGCACCAAAGATGGCAGGATGTTCTCATACAATGGAACGCCGGTGATGTGATTAAAGGCTTTTATTTATCGTTAATAATAATATAATAATAATCTTTATTGATTTCCCCTTAGGGTTATAATCTTAATTCTTATAACTACTTCTTATTTCTAGATCTTAACTTTATACCTTATTTCTATCTTACATCTAATTTCTCTACGCTTCAGGTTCGCGAGTTTCCTCGCTCCCCCTTTCCTATTCCTATACACACACACATACCTCCTCCTCTCTTGGACTTCCGCTTCCTCTCGCTTTTATTGTCCTTTTCTTTTAATTTATTCTAGTTCCTTTACTTAATTAACCATTGTTCATTCGTATTCTCCCCCTCTCTCTCTCTCTCTTTCTCCCTCCCTCCTTTCCCCTCCCTCTCCCCTCTCCCCCCTGTCCCTTCCCTCCATCCTCT
>NW_011956555.1:0-1289 GCF_000949405.1 Vollenhovia emeryi | reverse complement strand
TTAAACAAAACGTTTTGAGATTTTACACTCATGCGTTAGACTATATACTTCGACATTAAAAAATGTCCAATCAGTGTGGTAGAATTGATAGTTTTTTCGATAAGTGCGTTTATAAAGATTGTCCAAATGGAAAATTTTCCCATGGAAAGCACTTATTTCGAATCCCAGTGCAGTCGGATCAGAGACATATTGTATGGATACACAATAGTGGTAAGTTATATACAATATTTATATATTACTCTTTAGATTTAAAATATTACAAATATTACATTACATTCCCAGTCAGAAATGACTTGTCGATCGACGTCGAAACGACGTTGTATCGACATCGAAACCATCAAATTGACGTCGATTCGACATCGTTTCGACATCGTTTCGACATCGATCGACGAGTCATTTCTGACTGGGTTTGCTTTCTTATCATATTACTCAGCATAATTGTTAATTAAGTATTTACAAAAAGATATTAATATTAATTATACAAAGGGAATGTAAAAGCACAGCCAAAGCCATCGCTAGAGTATATGCCGCCTCTAGGCAACATGAATTATATTCCCATTTTACTGAAAGAACAAATAACTTAAGATGGACTTTGTTTAATTTTAAAATTGAAAATATTCAAAATATTTTCTAAAATTGGTACTATTATATATATATATATATATATATATATGTGTGTGTGTGTGTGTGTGTGTGTGTGTGTGTGTGTGTATTGCTGGGAATTATTTCATCTTTGTTTAATAATGGCAAACAAAAAAGATGTAATAATTCACAGTGTCGCTTGTACTTTACTGGAAAGCGTCCGTACGCGAGCATCGAAATAAGTATAATAAAAAAGCCAAACACGATTCTCGCCGGTTCGCGATGTTGGAAAAAAACAGCAAATTTTCCTACGCTCTTCTACCGATCGTCAAGCGTTGCAGCGATTCCCCCTCTACGGGGGGGGGGGGGGGGAATCGCTGGTCGCGTGGTTCGGTATCTGGATTCGTATGTTTTGTAGCCTCGGCCGGCTCGGCCCTCGACATCAACAGTAGCAAGCGAAAAGTGAACCGTGAAAGGTGAAACGCGAAACAGGAAGAAGGTTTCTCGTTGAGTAAGAAGAATAGAAATGTAAGTATATCTATTTGTATACTAATTATTATTTAATTATATATTATTAAGTTATTACTGTAGCTATTCAGTATTAATGTGTGATAATTTTTTGCATCCTGCATTGTTTAGAACATAATTATCCATGTATTTTTCCAACATATGAACTTAACAGAGATACAATCCCAACGTCAGCGACT
>NW_011956554.1:0-1288 GCF_000949405.1 Vollenhovia emeryi | reverse complement strand
TGCGTGCGTGCGTGCGTGCGTGCGTGCGTGCGTGCGTGCGTGCGTGCGTGCGTGCGTGCGTGCGTGCGTGCGTGCGTGCGTGCGTGCGTGCGTGCGTGCGTGCGTGCGTGCGTGCGTGCGTGCGTGCGTGCGTGCGTGCGTGCGTGCGTGCGTGCGTGCGTGCGTGCGTGCGTGCGTGCGTGCGTGCGTGCGTGCGTGCGTGCGTGCGTGCGTGCGTGCGTGCGTGCGTGCGTGCGTGCGTGCGTGCGTGCGTGCGTGCGTGCGTGCGTGCGTGCGTGCGTGCGTGCGTGCGTGCGTGCGTGCGTGCGTGCGTGCGTGCGTGCGTGCGTGCGTGCGTGCGTGCGTGCGTGCGTGCGTGCGTGCGTGCGTGCGTGCGTGCGTGTGTGTGTGTGTGTGTGATGTGATTAAAGATCTTAATTGAAAAATATGATATTGATCCCTTTGATGTTAATAGGTTTGTTTTCTGTTCCTGCACTGATGAACTAGTGCGTAAGCTAGAATGAGAAAAAATTTGCTTGTCTCACTCTAATTTATTGCACTAGTTCACCAGTGTAGGAATAGAAAACAAGTCTAATTTCAAACTGTTTAACGAATGTGACGTCAATTATTATGTCACATGTTTTCTAATACCCATTCAATAAACATGTTCCATTAAAATAGCTCACTTATTGTTATGATAAAGAAAACCGTAAAACATTTGAAATTTGTTTTCTTCATTTATATAAATAAAACGTATATGTACACACGTATAAGTATATCATCAGGTTAAAAGTTTGATCATTTAATAATGTTGCGACTCGCTAGTGAATGCCCGGGCTTGTGCCCGACACGTGTGCTCAAGCCTATTATTGCATTCGAACGGCGTGGTCAAGAAGACTGGCTTCTCTCATTTGGATATTGCTGGATACCTCGGAAGAGTGATAAGCCGCTCGTTTTGTGCTATACATATACACGAATTTATTCTGTACGTGTACACTGATACACGGTCCTCTACTTAATGGCGCTCGGTCAGAAACAGAAAATGAAAAACAAAAACGGCGTGTGCCTACGCAACGAATTAGGGAGGCCGCGCGGCCAATCAAGATTTCTTGCCCTAGCAGCGAATCAGCAAGCCGAACGCGAAATAAAGAGCAAATTATAGTCTCGCTTTACTACACACTATTATGTATGTAATTTTACATACTTATTTTACAGTGTATACACGAGCGGATAGACACCTTACGCGGGACACCCTATATATGTATATTAAAACTTTTACTTACATTATTTTGTAATGGCATATCGTATA
>NW_011956553.1:0-1288 GCF_000949405.1 Vollenhovia emeryi | reverse complement strand
ATTTTTTTAAACATGGATAAAGGAGCTATAAAAAAAAGTAGAGATCGGAAATTCCAGACATCATGGTTAGATGAAGATATCTTTAAAGGATGGTTAGCTCCCCATCCTACTATAAAAGATAAAGCGTTATGTAAATTGTGTAATAGAGCTATTGTATGCATTAAAACACATTTAGTTCAACATTCGCAGTCAGCCTCACATATTCAAGAAGCATCTTATCAAAATTTACGTGAAGAAACAGTAGAAAATAGTACAGATTCTCTTTCTCATAAAGATCGTGTAAAACGCGCGGAAATAAAATTAGCAGCCTTTATTGCTGAACATAATGTTCCTATTCAAATCGCGGATCATTTAATGAATTTAATGTTACTAAGCCCGGAATTTCTAATTTTAAACGCGACATAAAAGAGTTATTGCATCCTACCATTACAGATGCATTATCACTTGCCATTCCAATAACATTTTTTAACGGAATCTGTTTTTCTTTAAGAAGATTTTTAAAAATTTCAATGAAAGATATATTTGTAGATTCCAAAATTGCATCAGATCTTTCACTCAATCGACATAAATGTAAAAACGTTATTACACAAGTAATAGCGAAACGCGAAGTTGAAGAAACTATTAGTAATTTACAAACGTCTAAATTTTCGATTTTAATAGATGAAAGCACAGATATTACAGATACTAAAACCATGTGTGTTCTTGCCCGGTATGTTGCACCAAAAACTAAAAAAGTGATGACACAATTATTAGATTTAGTTCCTTTAGACGCTAGAGATTGTTCTGCTGAAAAGCTTTTTGAAATTTTTAAAAATCTTCTTAAAGAAAAACAGATTCCGTTAAAAAATGTTATTGGAATGGCAAGTGATAATGCATCTGTAATGGTAGGATGCAATAACTCTTTTATGTCGCGTTTAAAATTAGAAATTCCGGGCTTAGTAACATTAAATTGTATATGTCACTCATCCGCGATTATAGCTAGTAAAGCTTGCCATAAATTACCGCAATCGTATGAAACTTTAATTCGAGCCGTTGCTTCGTATATCTCGGGTAGTGCAAAGAGATGTGCAATTTTGGGTGAATTTCAGGAATTTTTTAATGGAGAAAGAAACAAAATTTTAAAATTATCAAATACAAGATGGTTAGCTTTACATCAGAGCTGTCCACGAACTGCTCATTTCGGCCGATTTTCGCGAGTACCGCCTATCACCCCCTACTCCAGTCATTAAACAACCGTAACCAAGCGCGCGACGCTCAGCTTCAGGTACGACGTATCGGTAATCCGACT
>NW_011956552.1:0-1288 GCF_000949405.1 Vollenhovia emeryi | reverse complement strand
AAGTGCCCATGGAACGCCAATTCCCGTACAATGTGCTTGATTGTGTATTTACATTCCCACTTATAATTAGTACACGTGTTTGTCCCGCATGAAATGCGCATTTAAGGTAAATTGTAGCAGCATATTCCAAAAAAAAACTACCGTTGATCTATTATGTTGAAGTTTTTATGGATAAGCATGTATGTGTAAATATAAAGAATTATATAAAGTTATATGGCTTAAATATGCCCAAACATGTGATATTCGCACCTTGTGAACGCAATTAATGTCGTTTTGAATAAATGGCAATACAACGCGCATTAAAAGCATGTTATATTCTCAGTGGCGCACCTTTGGTGCTAGCCAGGTGTAATGGATATAACATTTTTATATCTGCTAGAAAATTGATAACAATGTATGCTAACTCTTTGTTAACAGTAGGTCTGCTCGATGTGTTCTCGCTTTTGCTGTGCAATTATCTACGACAAAATGTTATACTGTACTTAAATCACTGAAACATTGAATTTATATTCCTAGCAAAGAACTTCAAATACTACACACAGAAAAATATATACTACCTGCAAGTAAATATTATTTGTTCCAAGTATTTGATAAGTTTATATATCCGCAAATCTATCGTAATGTCGTCGCAAGTGTTATATTTACTCAAAACATATTCTGGTTCTTAGTAAGTCTAGTACTTCAAACAAGAATACGTAGAATTATTTGAAGCAAAACAATTTTGTTTCTTCTGATTTTATTCAAAGAAGCATCCGGAATTCTTCAATAAGTTTTATAATTTTCTTCAAAGAAGAATAAATTTGTAACCGTGGACTTTTGTGATATTTGCGCGGATAACTCGGGGCAGTCCAGGGTTTGGGCGGCAGGATTGGCAAACAAGCGGTTACTCGGTTTGATGGTTAACTATACTTAGATTTATTTTTGTATACTTATATCTAGAATTACAATCACTCTTATCCTAATCGCTTACACTAACAAACTTATAACTAGGCTTATATCTACGCTTACACTATTTGCAGCTCGAGCTGTGGCTTCGTATCTCTATCTGTTTGGCGCGTTGCGCGTGACGTATATCGGCCGCGGGTTACCGGTTCGGTAGCGGGGCGGTGTGTTCGGTACTGCGGCGCGGGTTCGTTCGATATCGCGGCGCGAGTCGGTTGGCGGGACTGTAGCGTCGCGAGCGTGGTTGTTGATCGGAGCGGGGCCTGTCACTCAACACGTGGTCGCGGTCCCCTCAGCTCGGGGCATGGGATGCGAGGTTAGGTACGGTGCGGAGGAGCCGCTCAGT
>NW_011956551.1:0-1288 GCF_000949405.1 Vollenhovia emeryi | reverse complement strand
AATGAATATCAATGGGAACTCATCTACAGGTACTCAAGCCTCACTAAACTATTGAGGATTACAGCTCTCTGTTTCAGATTCGTCTCACGGTTGAGGAAGGTCCACGACTCATTGTCTGTCAGACACATCTCTCCAGAGACCTTGGAGAAAGCTAGGCTCTTCTGGATTCAGGCAACTCAAGCAACGTACTTCTCGCACGAGCTCAAGGCATTACAGGCAGACTCACTGTTGGCAAAGGCGCACGCATTCAACAGATTGACTGCGTACATCGACGCTCAAGGAGTCATTCGCGTCGGCGGACGACTCGCTCACGCAGCTCTCTCATTCGACGCGATACATCCTGTAATACTGCCTCGTCACTCTCAGCTGTCGTCATTGATCATCGCTCACGCTCATCAACGGACTCTACATGGAGGCACGCAGCTCACGCTGTCACACATCAGACAACAATACTGGATTCTCGGCGGGAGGGCTCCTGTCAAGTCTCACATCCTGCGGTGTGTCACGTGTGCTCGGCAGAGGGGGATCCGTGCTCATCAATTGATGGGCCAACTACCTCTCTCTCGAGTTACGCAGGCACGACCGTTCACTCATACAGGTGTGGACTACGCAGGGCGGCTCACCGTAAAAACATGGAAAGGAAGAGGTGCCAAAACGAGTAAAGGCTGGATTTGCGTTTTTGTCTGCTTCTCAACCTCAGCAGTACACCTCGAGGCGGTCAGTGATTACTCAACGGAAGGATTCATTGCCGCCTATCGACGCTTCTCATCCAGACGCGGCATTGCTCACACCTTACACTCCGACTGCGGCACCAATTTCATCGGCGCGGATGCAGCTCTCAAAAGGCTGTTTATCCAGAGCACTCAAGAACATCATTGAGTCTCTCACCTGCTCTCGCAAGACAATACTCGATGGGAATTCAATCCCCCAGCGACACCTCACATGGGAGGAAAATGGGAGGCCGTCGTAAAATCTATCAAGCACCACCTACGGCGGACCATTGGAGAAAGCGTGCTCACCTTTGAGGAGCTCACCACATTGCTCACTCAAATTGAAGCAATTCTCAATTCGCGCCCGCTCGAACCATTGAGTGACGACGCGGACGACATCTCAGCACTCACGCCAGGCCACTTCCTCGTAGGAAGTCCGCTCACCGCAATACCAGAGCCCTCACTCACCGACCTGGCAATCTCAAGACTCTCTCGATGGCAGCTCATCCAGCAGAAGACACAACATTTCTGGACACACTGGGCAGCGCATTAACTACAACGACAACAAGCCATCTCAA
>NW_011956550.1:0-1287 GCF_000949405.1 Vollenhovia emeryi | reverse complement strand
GTGGGAAGAACTTTTCGATTAAAATCCACATGTAAATCTAAATGAGTTTCAATTACGCGTGCAAATTCTAGCAATTAAAAGAAGTCAGAAGTTAAAAATATAAGTAACAAGTACCCAATATACAGTATATAAGTACCCAATATACAGTATAAAAATAATACATGATAAAAAATATATTGTAATTAAAGTCACTATCATAATTGTAGAATTACGCAGTATTGTGCAATATATTTTATGCATTCAAGAAAATGTGCAAATCGTTGTCAGTTAGTTATAAAACTGCATGAAAGATTAATCTAATTTTAGAAACTACGAACTGCTAAATTACTATGCTAAATTGCAAAGTTTATGTTCAACTGTTTCATTTATAGCTTTTTCTTCTTTTTTAAGAAAATATATAAAAAATATGTTACATTGCTTATGTAGCTAACTAAATAAAATGATAAAAGTACCTGGTTGTGCAAAGGAGTATGGATCTCCGAACGGATATTCTAAAATACGAGTATTCATTCTAAAGAGAATCACGTTCTAGTCCTTTCCAAATGAATTGCGAGAATCGAATAGATTGGTATACGTCTGAACCAGCAACACAAAGGCACAATAAGTATTACTTTTAACTTCTGACCTGATTTTTGTTTGGCAACATATTTTAGAATAACCAATATAGCTGTGATTCCTTGCACATGAACACATATTTGAATGGGATGAATTCAGTAAATCAAATTATCGTACACTACGGAATTTCTTCATTTTAAATATACTTTTCGTCTTTCTCTTTCTAATACTCAGATTACTCCTGCTTTATTTTAAATTGCCATATCTTTTAGTTTTTGTTTAAATAAATTTCATTAAAATAACAAAATTTAATGTTAAGCCGGTGTTTGAATGTTATCTGTTTGTTTGCAAAATTTATCATTATTTTAAATATTATAGAATCGCGAATATATATATGTATACAATATATATTATATATAATGATAAAATTTGACAAATCGTCAAATATAAAAATTTTTAATGCTTGAAAAAAGATATGAAGTTTCGTTTCTCATTAAATACATCTATGAATTCCACACCGCGTTAAATATGTTGATAATGGACTACTAAATAATATTCTACAAGGAGTTTATGTCAAAATTGTGAGGAGAAAAATTGCTGGTAAATATATCGATGAGGGGAGCCCGCCCCGATGACCTCGACATATGTTGTCAAGGTCGCCCTCCTGAGTGACCTTGAAGAGGTTTTAGCCGTCGCTCGTAGTTCGTTACCCACACAGCAAAACAAGTTTCA
>NW_011956549.1:0-1287 GCF_000949405.1 Vollenhovia emeryi | reverse complement strand
TCAGCCCCACGGCACGTCCCGCCGTCGGTCCCCGGACCCTCCACGGGGGCCTTCTCCCCCGCGGTCCGGAGAACGGCGGCCCACGTTACCCCTCCTCCCGCTCCCTTCCACTCCGGGAGCGATACGGCCGCGGCAGTCGGCGCGCGGGAGGAACCGTCCTGACGGGCGCTACCCCGCCCGTCGCCCCCCCCCCAACGCCCCAACCCCCGCCAGCCCCCCACCTCCCCTACTCCTCCCCTTATGGGGGAGGACCAACCCGGGGACGGGAGGGGAACGGGAGCCAAGCTCCCCCCGCTCCCCGACGATTGCGGGGTCTCCCTCCCAATGTGGGCTCCCATCAGGAGCCCACATCTCCTGTCGGCGGCCTCCTCGGCCAGCCGGACCACCTCTTCCCTGAGGCCGTCCGGCCAGACCGGGGGGCCGCCGACTTCTCCTCCGGCGGGGGGGAGGTTCCTAGCACCCCCCCTCCGTCTGACAGGCCTGATCTGCACCCGTCACTCTCTCGGGAGAGGTCGCCCTCTCCCATGTCTGCCGGGGGGGGGGCGTCTGCGTGGACACCCCCTCCCCCGGAGCCATTCCCCTCGCGGGAGAGGTCGCCCTCTCCCGCTTCTCTGGAGAGACCTGGGTGCCCACCTGCCGCGCCTTGCAGCTGGTCTGGGCTCCCCTGTGTCGCCGCTCAGGAGGGATGAGCCTCTCATTCACCCTCCTGAGCCTCTCCTCCAAATCCGCCGCCCTCCGCGCGGAGTCATTCCCCCTCTGCCACAGGAGGAATATCGTGGCGGAGATCTTCTCCGCCGCCGCACGGAAGGCAGCCCTCTTCTCCTCCGCGTTCTTCCCGCGGATGAGGCGGTCCGCGAACCTGGAGTATACCTCCAGGAACCCCAGCGCCGCCTCCGCCTGAATGGGGCTTTCCGCTCCCTCGAGCCCCTCAAAGGCCTCAAAGGCCGAGGAGGACTCATCCCCGCGGCCGGCCCTGTGACGGGAGTACGCTTCCTCCCAGCGTCCCAGGTACTCCAGCCGAGGCCCCTCCAGGTCGGACTCCTCCGAGCCCAGCTCCCCCTCCTGCGCCGTGGGGGCTGCGAGCGCCACCTCCGTCATCTCGCTCGCAGCTCCCTCAGCGACCCTCTTCGCCGCTCTCCTCCTCTGCTCGCTCCTCCTCCCTGCCTTACGGCCGAGAGGGGAGCGGTGAGAGGATCCGGCACCCTCCTCCGCGAGGGTTTTCCCCCCCATCCCCGGGTTTTTTGAAAGATTATCCATTTCAAAAAATTCCCCACCCCCCGCGGCGGC
>NW_011956548.1:0-1287 GCF_000949405.1 Vollenhovia emeryi | reverse complement strand
TATTGTTACGTCCGCGCTGAGCCTGTGACTGAACGCTCGCTACATGGGAAACTGCGAAGCGTCCCAAACAACGGGAGTTATTTGTTTAACATAGCCGTGAGATTCGAATTGTCACAGCTGTGTTACGTACATTGATATATTATTATTTGAAATACGCAGAATTCTATTAATCTAATGTATATACCATTTTTATATTTCCGATCCAGAATTCGCCCTGATATAGGTTAGGAAATGTGTCAAGGCTCGTCTAGACGACAAGGCGTAAGGCGCGGCGCAAGAGCGCGAGCACACAGACGCAAGAGGATTTTTCCCGATCATAGGGTCGTGGCGCAGCGGCGCAAGCGAAATAACCCAGGTAGCAATATTATAAGTTATCGCTTTAAGGTTGCTTTTAGGATTTTATTATAAGATAACCAATGTATGTTTTAAAATTGGTATCTATTTTACTCTGTTGTCCTATTATTTTAGGTTATATTGAAACGTTTGCTGTACATTATTGTATGTGCTCTGGAACTGTTCAGTTATTTCGAGACACTTTTGGCAGAGGTCGAGGAATGTCGGCAGTGCTTTCGACAATTTCGCAGCTTGTGCACGATCCTTTTAGTGCCGATGGAGGGTATAGGATCGGCGACAGTGCCAAAAGTATACAAAGTATTGTCGACCGCGACACGAACGTTGCGCGGAAGTACGGATACGCGGGAGGTCTTCGATGGAATGCGATCAGCACCGCGGAGATATTCGAGCCTGTGCTCGCTTACTGGGAAAAGTGCGTGGACACTGACAAGAGCACGCTCGAGCGTTTGCTCGACACTGGCGTCTTGCAGGAACTAATGAATTTGTTTGTACACATGAACAGAGATGAATTTTACTCCACGCACGTGTCGGTCAAGTGAAAGTCGTGCCTGGACAAACTCTGTACAGTTAAGAGGGACTTGTACAACGCCGTGGTGATGAAATGCAGATTCGTCAGTCTAGTATGTAAGTTTCCCGTTAAAACTCTGCCGGCGAAAGCGTGCGCTGTTACTAGGAAAATTATGAAGCGGAATTTCGAGTGGGTCATTCGTGAAATGAAGGAATCCGAATCTTGAAATTATCTTGCAAAAAGTACCGAGTTGACCGCGCGCGCTGTATCGTTGCCGTTCGTCGAGTCAACTGCCTCACGTTCAACGATTTCTTGCAGCCGAGGAGGTGACGAAGTCGAGCTTCCGCCGCAAGGTGTGGGACTACATGACGAAGAATGAGCTGGTCAACTTCCCCGTCAACATACAGGGTGAGTCAGTATAACCT
>NW_011956547.1:0-1287 GCF_000949405.1 Vollenhovia emeryi | reverse complement strand
AGAGGTCGTGCAGACGAGGAAAATACGGAATCATCCTCTAAAAAGAAAAATTAAAAAACCTGGTTGTTAATG
Organism: Vollenhovia emeryi; assembly: GCF_000949405.1. Classification (NCBI taxonomy): domain Eukaryota; kingdom Metazoa; phylum Arthropoda; class Insecta; order Hymenoptera; family Formicidae; genus Vollenhovia; species Vollenhovia emeryi. Next base: position 1,215 of record NW_011956547.1, on the reverse strand, counting down.
TGAATAATTGTGTGGATGTAGTCAACGACGGAGGTGGTGGATCGGGTAGGACAAATTTATTTTAAATTTCTCTACTCAATCTCTTTTTTCGAAGGTGAGCTCTCTCTCTCTCCCTCTCTCTCGCTCTCTCGCTCTCTCGCTCTCTCTCGCTCTCTCTCGCTCTCTCTCGCTCTCTCTCGCTCTCTCTCGCTCTCTCTCGCTCTCTCTCGCTCTCTCTCGCTCTCTCTCGCTCTCTCTCGCTCTCTCTCGATGTTAAGTGATTATCGTCAATTTGTTATCGATATATTCAGACAATTGACGATAATCACCTAACATCCTCTAATTGACAGCAGTAAGAATTGTAAAAGTGTACTAATCAGAAAAGTAAGGTGAAAAAATTTCAAATATTTGTAAATCATTAAATTTAAGAAACTAATTTCTTTTATTTTACAGTATATCGATGGAAACCCACGAAACGGCGGCAGGGAAAGATGTCTCAACCACGGATGAATGCGAGGAGCTACGTCGTCAACTAGCTCTAGCTAATTTAGCGTTAGCATCATATTCAGTTTCCAATCCGCCACCACCGCCAACATCTTCTTCCGGCTCGCAACAACCGCAGGCACATTGCGGATCAAACCTACCTCCGCTACCCCCTGATCCTCCGCCAGTCCCACAAGGATTGCTTACAAAATCATGAATTGAACAACGGACAAATCGTTCTTTATAAACGTAAGTATATATTAAAATATATCTAAACTCTCTTTTCATCTTAAAAAAAATTTATTCTTTATTACAGCACGATGGCAGCGCGCTGGACGCGGAAGCGAAACGAAGCGTGGATACTGGCGCGGACGGGGAACTCGATTTTGGGCCAGACGCGGACGTGGCTTCGGCCGTGGTAACTTTGAAAGAAATATTGTATACAACAATTTTTATTATTAAAATAACATCCCGACTGAGTTCAAAATATTGTATTTTCCGAATTATCGTTTAGTTATTTAATGTTTACAAATTAGAGAATAAATATTGTTAGTATTATTAAATATGTTAATGATTAAAAAATAATAAATGTATAATTTAAATTAAAAAAAATATATTTTACACTGAAAATATAATCGATGCCTCGTTTTATTTATATCGAAGTAGATAAAAAGCTGAAGGCAGGTGAGGGAGATGAATAATGTAGCCATATATTGCAGATATAGACCGAGGGAGAGAGGGGGAGAGAGAGAG
>NW_011956546.1:0-1287 GCF_000949405.1 Vollenhovia emeryi | reverse complement strand
CGTGATGTAGCTGTAATGTGTAGGTAATTTATATAGGTAGCGAGAGAGTTTAGATAAATAATGTGTTGTATGGAAGTCCATCCAAAGCCGCCAGATTCAGATTAATTAAAATAATAAAAAAGCTATATACAGGATGCCTCTGAAAGATCGTCCACTAATTATACAGGGTGAGTCTTTTTAATCTTAGTAGGCAAATGTTTCGAAAATATGCAATTTCACAAAAAACTTAAAATAAAAGTTGTACGGTCTAGAAGGGGACTTAAGTTGGTGTCATTAATTTGACCTTGAATAATTGCTTGAAGGTCACGTTCACTTTCAATTTTTTAAATGGAACCCCTTATTGTTTATTATACTATCTTATTCTGCTAATTAATATGAACAACTTTCGTCTGAAACATTATTTGATTTGCCTAGTACTTTTTGAGATAATCAAGAGAAAATTGATAACTTTTTCAATATTTAGCTTATAATATCTCGATAAGTGTTCGTCGGAGGGAAAAGTGGTACATGACTTTTTTTACTTGATTTGGTCTCAGGAATGTGCTGTTGCAATCCCAGTCAGAAATGACTCGTCGATCGACGTCGAAACGACGTCGAAACCATCAAATTAACGTCGATTCGACATCGTTTCGACATCGATCGACGAGTCATTTCTGACTGGGATAGTGCAGCAATTATTGAAAATTTTTGTGTATGTAAATATTGTGTATGTTACAATACACAAATATTTTTAATAATTGGTGCACTATTGCAACAGCATATTCCTAAGACCAAAAAAGTTCTGTACTACTTTTCCATCCGATGAACAGTTATCGAGATATCATAAAATAAATATTGAAAAAGTTATCAATTTTCTCTTGATTATCTTAAAAAGTATTAGGCAAATCAAATAATGTTTCAGACAAAAGTTGTTCATATTAATTAGTAAAATAAGATAGTATAATAAACAACAGGAGATTCCATTAAAAAAATTGAAGGTGACCTTCACGTGACCTTCAAGCAACTATTTAAGGTCAAATTAATGACACCATTTTATGTCCCCCTCTAGACCGTACAACTCTTATTTTAAAAGTTTTTTTATGAAATTGGATATTTTCGAAACATTTGCCTGTTAAGATTAAAAAGACACCCTGTATAGCATTATTCCTTATTAAAAACTAAGTCGAAAAGTCCTGAACCATTTTTCTCCATAACGTGAAATAACGCAGTAAAAATTAAGTAAACTCTAGCGAATCAGCATCGATCTTTAGCCGGACGCACGTCAGTGAGCCGCGCGCTCGATAGTGT
>NW_011956545.1:0-1286 GCF_000949405.1 Vollenhovia emeryi | reverse complement strand
AAATCGAGGTCGGACATCATAATAGAGCCGCTCGCGAAAAATAAAGAGTCTAGCCGCGAGTGAAGAGAAGGGGAGAGGAAGAGACTGGAGAGGGGGAGAGGGGACAGGGAGGGGGGAAGAGAAGACAGAGGATAGAGAAGAGATGGGAGGGAGAGGAGAGGAAGGGGAGGAGGGAGGAGAGAGGAGAAGAGAAGCAAGAGAGGATAGGAGGGAAGGGAAGGATAGAAAGAAAGAGGAGAGAGGGAGGGAAAAAGAGGAAGTAGAGGAGAAAAGTTGGTGGAGGGAAGTGGAGGAGGAGTCGGAGACGGAAACAAGGAACGAGGGGGGGAGGAGAGAAGAAGGAGAATGGTATGGAGAGGGATGAAGGGAAGGGACAGGGAGGAGAGAATAAGGAGAATAAGAAGAGCGGGAAGGGAAAGGTTAAGGAAGAAACCGGAGATAGAGAGGATTATGGAAAGGCAGGGAGATAGGGGAGGTAGTGGAAAGGCTAGGGGAGGGGAGAAGGAGAGGAAGGCGAGATGGAAGATGGAGATGGTAGAGAGGGCGAAAATAGAAAGAGAAAGGGGAAGGGAGGTAAAGGTCGAAAACAGAAGGATGTTGGTGGATGGATGGGAGTGGAGATGGGTGGGAGAGGAGAAGGAAAAGGGGAGGAGAGAGGGAGAATATAGGGATTAATTAATTGATTAATTAATTAATTAATTGACGAAATTATTATAGGATAGGAGAGAGGAGAGTGAGAGTGACCACAAGGAGGAATCAGGAAGGGTAAGGCGAAACAAGATGGAGAAGGAAAGGATGGATGGTGGAAACAGGGAGAAGAAGGAGGAGAGAAAGGACACAGGACAGAGGAAATGGAGGAAGGTATAGAGGGTAGGACGAGCGGAAGGGGAGTAACAGAGTGTAAATGTCGTCGGGATTGTCCCAATTGCGCACATAACCGATCGGACACGGCAATATTTCCCAATCGGACACAGTCCCGATCAGACACCGTTCCTATCGGACACACTCCCGATCGGACACATTTTGTATCGGACACAGATTCTATCGGACACAGTCCCGATCGGACACAGGCTCCATCGGACACGGGCCCGATCGGACACGGGCCCGATCGGACACGGGCCCGATCGGACACGGGCCCGATCGGACACGGGCCCGATCGGACACGGGCCCGATCGGACACAGTCCCGATCGAACACGGACTCGATCGGACACATTTTGTATCGGGTTTGCGTATTTCTGTGCACACAAGAATCACGAGACACGGTAGTGTCTCGCGCCAAGTATAA
>NW_011956544.1:0-1286 GCF_000949405.1 Vollenhovia emeryi | reverse complement strand
AAAGCAATACAAAGCCTAATACGTCTTACCTGTCTCTGCCTCTCCATAATGCATAGGTGACCGCCAAAGTAACAGAACTTATCGATCAGTATCAATCAACGTGGATCGCTCAGTATCATCCGACAGTCCTGGAAAACTTTGCCAAGCGGATGTCTAGCGGAACTGCTTGCGGCGTGTTGACACATGACAAAAGCCGTCAAATGCAGCGAGAGAAATTACGACAGCGCCTCGTGCGTCGCAGATCAAGTCAAACACGCCATTCATCATCGTTTTCAGCATTGTCATTTGCTGTTTTGGTTATTTGCTGATGAGATTCATCGTGGTATCAGGCGTTTCCTCTAGCACAGCTCAGCTGGATCTAAATCGAACGGTATCACCGATGAGCGATCCAATCTAAATTAATCAAGGTGGATCGGAACGAATCTTACGCAGTGTCTCGAGACTTTCTTGAAGCACATCAGTATACTCGGTGGCAGAAGTAACGGAACTTCCCTCTTTTCCGATGAGTTTTGGAACGGTAGGAGAATCGCTGGGACTCCCATTGGATCCGAGCGATCGAACACGATTGGTTACCTAGGCTTGAAGTTTGTTCTTTCCAGAGAGAAACCTGAGAGCGGCCACCGGAAGTTTACTAGCTCAGAAACAGACTACGTTTCCACCGAGGGTCAGAGTCGGGCTAGAGTCGGGTCAGGGGAGCGATCGCGTGCGATCGAATTCGAATTCGAGAAGGAATATGCCATCCGATACCACTCTTCGTACATGATCAATCTATGGTCTGAGGGAAACTATCCTATACATAGACATAGTATATCTAGACTGCTGGTTGGCGGAGTGGGGGTAGAGCTCACGTAGAAAAGGATGCACTCTGTTTCGTGCATTGAACGTTCTCTCTCGCACACGCGAAAAGAGGGGATAAGGGGAAGCAGTTACTAACCTGTGCGAGAGAGAACGCACAGACACGAAACAGAGTGCATCCTTTTCTACGTGAGCTCTACCCCCACTCCTGAAATTTGAGAGAACCAGCAGTCTAGATATACTATGTCTATGATCCTATAATAAATAAGCATGAACCATGAAACCTGTAGAGTAGAGACGTATGAGAAGTCGACCGATCGAATTCGATCGTGCACGCGATCGCTCCCCAGAATCGGGTTGGGGTGGACTTTGCGGTGGAAACACCAAACTGGGTCAAAATCGGGTTGGAGTTGGGTGTTTCCACTGCAAAAACGCTCACCCTAACCCGATTCTGATCCGACTCTAGCCCGACTCTGACCCTCGGTGGAAAC
>NW_011956543.1:0-1286 GCF_000949405.1 Vollenhovia emeryi | reverse complement strand
AAATTTCCAAGTCCCGAACAGTTACAAATTAAAATAGTTGAAATAATTTTTCAGAATCGTCGACATTACACGTTTTGGTCGATTTTGTGAAACAGTCGTGTTAAAAGAACTCAAAATGATGTTCAATTTTTAAATGGCGTACATAAAGCGTCAAGTTATTATGTTAACATAAATGTAACACATAAAAATGTTGCAAAAATGATAACATATATGTTATATGTTAATTTTACATTGAAATTATAATCAGGTCTTGGTAACACAAGAAAATTTTGACATTTCAACACAGGATTTTTTATTGTGTATAAATGCAAATCAGTGACTATCCACTGTTGTCAGCGATAATCCGCTAATTGACTTTTAGAGAGCAAAATGAACGAATAAAGCGCGTGATCGAAGCTACTTTTTTGCGAGCAAGAGGAATACACGAGTTTCTTATTTTATTTTAACAGACGAGAAAAGGATCTAACGGGTTGATTTGCCGTGTTACGATTAACAGCCGAGCCCACACGATCGATACGATCGATACAGCGATCGTGGATCACGCGCGAAGAGAGCGGGAGGCTATCAGTTTCCGGAAACAGGTATTTGCACTTAGGCCTCTCTCGCGGTTCTTCCGTCTCTTCGGCCCCGCTGTATTGTGTCGCTGTTGTGTGTCGTAAACGTCACTACTTGAAATCCACCTGATGGCAAATGCGTGCTCATCAAAGCAGCGCAGGCAAAAGCTGGCGGCGGGCAAAGGCGGTACAAAGAGCGATGCTACGGCATTTGGCATCAAATGGAAAGGAGTGCCATTCGATACCGTTGATCCATTAATCAGCTCCGTTACCACAAATGTTAGTTACGTTGCAACATTAGCTAATTGAAACATTGAATCTCTTGCGGTTCCATATCAATTATCTAGTAAATAACGTAATAAAAAGTGAATCAGCTGATCCTCAATCAATGTCCTTTACGTAATTTACGATAAATGGAGACGCAAATGATCTCGTGTAGTTAAAAGGGAGTTAAAAATCGACCAAGTGTACTTGACGAAGGAGGACTAGAAATTTCGTCGATATCCGCTCTCTTCTCTCGAGAAGTCAAGCGGTGGATTATCACGGAAAACAGTGAATAGTCACTGATTTACCGTTATAAGTATACCACCGCGAGTGCTACGTATACAACGGCAAATCAGTGACTATTCACTGTTTTCAGCGATGATCCACTGATTGACTTTTATAGAGAGTTAAGTAACGCAACGTCGTCAACGATTCTTGTCGTACTCTGGGAAAAAAAAAGTCAGTTAC
>NW_011956542.1:0-1285 GCF_000949405.1 Vollenhovia emeryi | reverse complement strand
TTTTTTTTCACGCAGATCGTAAACAGGTGTGAGCTGATAATTCTTGTATGGTGGTTTCTATAGAATTCTAGAAAGGACAGCAGTTTACAAAATGCCATTCTCATTGACCAGATGTAAAGATATTGAGATGACTGAATTTACCCCACAAACTAAAATTAGTCCGTTTTCTCCTATGCAATGATAAAAATATATTTCCAACAAAAATTTATTTTTAAAATGGTTATAACGTACACAACAGGTTTCTTATTTTGTATTTATCATAATATATATTTTAATATTACTGTTTATCATAATAAATTTTAATATTATATTATAATACTTTCGTTTTTGTCATTTATCGTATCATATAATCTCTCTTATCAGTTTAATTTTATAATATTATTAACTAAAAATTAAGATTGACTTGATTTGAACTCAAGAATATGCTATTACAATAGCATAATTTTTGTAACTACTTACGTATACATGAAAGGTGCAGAGATATCAAGGTCGTCAAGTTAACAAAAGTTAAGCAGCATGTTCTTGAGACTAAATTAAGTTAAAAAGTCCTGTACCTACCACTTTTCCTTTCGACAAATAATTATCGAGATATCATAAATTAAATATTGAAAAACTTATAAAGTTTTTGAATAAAAAAATTCTAGGTAAATAAAAAAATGTTTCAAACAAAAGTTGTTCAAATTAATTGGTAGAAAATACTGTTTGAATAAAAAATAAAGGTTTCCGTTAAAAACTTTCCATTTAAGAAAGGTACTTTTTACGTACCTTGACAATGCTATTCATGGTCATATAATATTACTATGTAATACGTAACTTAGAGCCCTACAACTTTTGTTTGCAACATTTTTCACGAAAATGCATATTTTTCCAAATATTTAGGGGTCCCGAGACTTTTTATACATTTTGTATACATATATGTCTATATTCTAAATTTTGCTTCCTCATAGAGGAAGCTTTGTTTTCATGCGAAAAATTTTTTTCCAGTTTTCATTGCCAATGTGTTTAGAATGTTTTAAAAACTCAAAAAACACAATTTTTTAAAAAATGTATGTGTGTGTGTGTGTATGTGCGCAAAAATTGTTCGCGCTCTCCCGTCCGCAATTTTTGAGATATCGCCTTCTACTTTGGCACATTTATTGAGTGTGATTAAGAGACGGCTGGTATTGTATTTGACGATAATCGGTGCAACGGTTCAGTTTTTACATACATATATATGTATATTTACGTTGAAATTCCCGAATAACTTTTTAAATATTCAAGATATCGGGCAATTTCTTATTCTATT
>NW_011956541.1:0-1285 GCF_000949405.1 Vollenhovia emeryi | reverse complement strand
GATAGTTTTGTAGTGAGGATATTTTTGTAGAGATGCAAAAAAGATAGAGTAACAAAATATATTCGGTCGTTGGAGCTTATACTTGGCGCTTTTTTTTACCTTTTTTTAAAAAGGTAAGTTTTTTAGGTGATATCACTCCTTTTGTAGTGTTAAATATCTCGTACTGTTTATTTATCAGAATATAATTGTGCACAATAGAACTATACATCGGAATACGGGCAGATAGAGATTCGAGTAGGCAGGAACAGGGGGACATAACTCGATAATTAAAAAGATAAATAAAATTATAACTGCAATGTATTGTATTGCCGTAAACAACAAGTAACTTCCCCCACCGCGCACATTTTTCTCGGCACACTCCGTCCCGCACCTACAACCGATTTGTATAAAAGACGGCGAAAAATCCACTAAGACACCAGATCCCGACCAGCGAGTTGAGCAGGTCTACCTACGGCGACGACGAGCTGAGTCCGAGCCGCCTCCGAAACTCGTGCGTTGAACGAGAACCTAACCGCCTCCGATCACGACGTGCGCTGAACGTCAACCCGAGAACCGCGAGCTGAGCGGGAGATCCTCTCCGACCCGTGTCACGAGCTGAGTGACAATCCTCTCCGTGGGCTAGAGCGAGCTGAGCGAAGCCTGTAATCCTCGCCACGTGTTGAGTGGCTCGTATACACAACACCCAACCTAACCGCGAACACGAGCTGTCACCGGCGAAAAGACATCGCACCGCGCCGACACCGAACATACCGCGCCTTTTTTTTGGTAACGCAGGGGAATCCTTTAAAGATACCCGGGTCCCGGGGAGGGAATCCTGTTGAGGAGCCTCCCCTGGGGGTGGGACCCGGGTTATGTGGGACTGCCCCTCTATCTAGCTAGGTGCGCGCCAAGATGTAGTTTGGCGCGCTGGCTTACCCACTTAACCCCTGCGGCGGCCTGCGCTGTGCTTTACTTGGGGGGGGGGGCGGCCGGGAATTGACAGTCATTACGTCCGCACCGCCTCCCGCACGAGGGCCCGCCGTTGTTGTTGGCGGGCCTCAGGGCGTCCCCCCCTGTTGTTGTTAGGGGGGTGGGCCCCATCCCTCATCCCCAAGGGGATGCGCGATGGAGGCCCCCTTCTCGTGATGGGATGCAAGGGCCGCCCTTGCGCCCAACCTTCCCTGAGGGTTGTGACTAGATGGAGGAGTGTTCCCACACTCCCCCCTCCAACCCACAGAGGTCCCCCCGGTCAGCGGGGGGAAGTAACCCCCACTCCGCCAGCCGGGGGGTCCACCACCTCGCCAAC
>NW_011956540.1:0-1285 GCF_000949405.1 Vollenhovia emeryi | reverse complement strand
GTTCATCTCGACAATGATGGAATGAGGCTCGGTAGTAAACGGTTCGACGTGGACAGCGATGATAATATAATTCTCGATGGCGTGCGATACAAAGGCATACCCGGTCTTTACGAGCTGATTTTCAAGAGACTTCCCGACGATGAGAAGTACACGATGGAGGATCTACAAAAGTACAAGAGTATACTTCTGGCAACAAATATGTACAAGCGCAATTACAACGTGAAAGGTCAAAAACTTGGTACTAAGGGGTACAAGTACAACCATATAATCACACCGTTAGTGTCGGACGAAGGAATAAAGACCCGGTCCAAGACGAAATCTGGAAAAGGATTACCTCGCGCTATGACGCTAAACAACAATGCGAGTGATTACGTGCACTGGGATGATCCCAATGAGCTTGTGGACAGCTTAGGATTGCTCGACGCTTCGCGCCGAGCCGGTCACAACGCGCATGACAACGAGATGCTGTCCATTATCGAGGAACTTCGTGCGGCCGGTTTTATTGTAAATTAACTCGAGTATCGGCGAATTGGAAACATGTCTGTATTTTTGGAAAACAGGTCTGGAAACGGGTCTGTATTTCGAAAACGGGTCTGTATGTCGGAAAACAGGTCTGTATGTCGGAAAACGGGTCTGTATTTCGGAGCTGTTAGAAAACATATATCGCACGATACTCTTTTCGCGCATACCATTACGCCAACGATCACACCATCGAGACATGAGACCGTCAAAATCGAGTGGACGTAACGATTCCGAGAAGCGAAGACTCGTCGAGGAGCTGCATGCTCCGGCGAGAAAGAATTTTCCCCGGAGACACGTCATAGTTCGAGGATACGATGATCTGTGGCAAGCCGACCTCGTTGACATGCAGGCGTACTCACGTTTCAACAGAGGCTATCACTACATACTTACCGTCGTCGATGTGTTGAGCAAGCACGCGTGGGCCGTGTCCCTCAAGACTAAAGGCGGAAGCGAAACGGCTGACGCTATCGCCGAGATAATTCGGGAGAGCGAAAATGCCCGAAAAACCTACAAACTGATATGGGAAGGAATTTTACAACACCTACGTGCAACGACTTTTGAAGAAACAAAACATCAATCTCTACTCCACGTATTCCATAATGAAAGCGTCAGTCGTCGAGCGGTTCAATCGCACGTTGAAGAACGCCATGTGGAAGATGTTTACACCCAATGGAAGTTACAAGTGGACGGATTTATTGTCGCCACTCACAGCCGAGTACAACGCGCGCAAGCATCGCACCATCGGTATGCGACCCGTCACCCC
>NW_011956539.1:0-1285 GCF_000949405.1 Vollenhovia emeryi | reverse complement strand
AAAAAAGGAAGAAATATAAAAACAAGTAGGTATTTTTGTAGCTCTATTTAATTGCTAATTAATTGCTCTAGTGTCGAATTTTTAATTCCAGCCAATTCGCTAGAAACAATGGCTGTGCTAGCTTAAGACAAGAGTCAGCACAGCTACAAAGAAAAAGAGCAAGAAATAAAAAAACAGGTAGGTACTTTTTGTAGCTTTACTTAATTGCTAATTAATTACTCTAGCATCGATTTTTTACTCCAGCCGATTTTAATTTTCTGCGTATGTAGAGCCGATTTTTTTAAATGGTGGGGATCCTAGTTTTACGGAGATAGAAAAAAGCTAGAAAGTAAAAACGAAGATATATTTTTGTAATGCTTATTCATTGTTTTATTCCCGATTTTATTATTGAGCCGTTACAAACAGCATTTATTTCGCTAAGTAATGGCTTACCGAGACCCGCTTTACAAGAATAAGGTAAGAATATTAGAAAACTTAGTTGCTTGCACTAATATGGGGTCGAACTGATCCCTGATTAAATTGTTCTCGAGATACACATAGTAGGAACTTGTTGCTTGACTTTTAATGCAAAAGGATGACCATGGAATTACAGTGGTACCCGCTTACGAAATGTGATAAGACATAACACAAAGTTTTCTATCGTTTGTATTATTATATTTCTTTATTTATATCACGAGACACGGTAGTGTCTCGCGCCAAGTGTAAGCGTAGCTAGTACACGCGTGCGAGACCGACCGTGTAAGTTTACGCGAGTACACGAGTTGACGGGCCCTCAGATTTTCGGATCTCAACAACGGCTGATCCGACGAAATTGAGACTGCGCTTAATCGATAGCTTCGGTACGATTTGCATAATAAAAGTGTTTTTACTTTTCTTCTACGTGCTCCAGGAGCGGAGGTATTGCAATGCAAAAATCAGATTTGTTAAATTTTGGATTAAGAAACGTCTTTGTCGTCTTCGTCCCGGTCGTCGTCTTCGTCCCGGTCGTCGTCGTCGTCGTCGACCAGACCAGCATTTTCACTTGACTTTTCACTTGACCACGTTGCAATTGACCACGGTCCCGATTGGCCACGTTGCAATTGACCACGGTCCCGATCGACCACGTTGCAATTGACCACGGTCCCGATTGACCACGTTGCAATTGACCACGGCCCCGATTGACCACGTTGCAATTGACCACTGTCCCGATTGGCCACGTTGCAATTGACCACGGTCCCGATTGGACACGTTACAATGGACCACGGTCCCGATTGGCCACGTTGCAATGGACCACGGTCCCGATTGG
>NW_011956538.1:0-1285 GCF_000949405.1 Vollenhovia emeryi | reverse complement strand
GCCACGTTGCAATTGACCACTGTCCTGTTTGACCACGAGCTAAAAGCACACACTCACACACACACACACACACACACACGCGCGCGCGCGCGCGCGCGGGGGGGGGGGTGCGAGGGGGGCCTTTGGCCCCCTCCCCGCACCCACCCCGCCGGTAGAAAGCGTGGACCGTGGTCAATTGCAACGTGGCCAATCGGGACCGTGGTCAATTGCAACGTGGTCAATCGGGATCCTGGTCAATCGGGACCCTGGTCAATCGGGACCGTGGTCAATTACAACGTGGTCAATATCAACGTGGTCATACACAACGTGGTCGATATTAACGTGGTCAATCAGGACTGTGGTCAATATTAACGTGGCCAAACGGGTGCCACTCCCTTGAACAAGTTCTCGCTATTTCGTAACAGACGGTATTTCCAGGACTATGTGCATGCAACTTCAGATAGTAATGCATCTACAAAGAAGTACTATCGGTAAGCTTGAACTTCAGTGTATGTATGTTATTTCGCCATAGTGCAAACAGCGTTTTTTTAGTTCTATAAATGTCGAGTTTTGTACCAAGTAAAAAGTATCAGCTCGACCACCGGGGTTGTGATAATATTATTCTAAAAATGTCGAGTTTTGTGCCAAGTAAAGAGTACAGTATGAGATATTACACACTACGAAAGGTGTGATACCACGTAAAAAACTTACCTTTTTAAAAAAAGGTAAAAAAAGCACCAAGTATAAGCTCCAATTCAACCGAATATGTTTTGTTACTCTATCTTTTTTGCAAGTGTATATTCTCTACGAAAGTAATGATATCAACAAATTGCGCCAAATATAACAACGGATATCTGTACAAACTAGTTGCTTTAGTATTAGTTTTTGATTAAAATATGTTATATTTCTTAAAAAATCAAACTAAAGATTTTATTGGAAAAAATAATGAAGTTAATAATAATAAAACACCGATGAAAAGAATAGCAACTGTTTAGAAATTTAGAAACTCTGTATCTATTCAGGCGAATTAAGGCCTGTGTCCATGACGCTAGTACTTGGTCCAAGTTCTAATTCCGCGAAATATGTAGCCAATCAATGTAGCTGTCCCACAAAAGCTGTAAGTTGATTGGCTACGCAATTCTCAAAACTAGAACTTGGACCAAGTACTGGCGTCATGGACACAGGCCTTAATTCGCCTGAATAGATACAGAGTTTCTAAATTTCTAAACAGTTGCTATTCTTTTCATCGGTGTTTTATTATTAACTCCATTATTTTTTCCAATAAAATCTTTAGTGTGATTTTTTA
>NW_011956537.1:0-1285 GCF_000949405.1 Vollenhovia emeryi | reverse complement strand
AACCTTCTCGATGAAGCTTCTATCGAAAAGGTTGCTATGTCAGCCTGGCTAAAATTCTGGAATAAATTCTTAATCTTCGGCAATATCAGCGCCGGAATGCTCGGAATATATTTATGTATAAGAACTGCAAAATTGATTCTGGATACTCTGGTACATGGATACGCCTTACATACTGTATACGGGTGGTCAGTGTACCTGCTGGGAGCAATATGGGACTCGGTGACTCATCTGCTGTTGCATCTGGCAAATAAAAAACCCGAAACCAAAACTCCGAATAACCATTCCCCGGCTCGCTCCGACCATAATGAGACAGAGCTTGCCGAACTACACCCTCACTCGAAGAACGATGCGGTCCCACAACACATGTATCCTCCCCTCCCTCCAAAAGAAACTACCGGATATACACTCAAACTTAAGGATTAATAGAGACGAAGGAGCGATTTGCAAAACAACCAGCAGAAGCTCTCAAATTAGCATGTTCCGTCATGCAGCAACTCAACCCGGATTTTGTTATTCTTTTTAGAGATGGAAATACCTGCGATCAACACACAGCTTTTGACCCGTAGCCCCCTGAGGGTAAAAATCCTCAGAGTGGAGTCTCCCACTTTCTTCTGGGTGAAAATCCAGAACGAAAATGATGCCCTCGAGGAACTCCTCGAGGAGCTGAACTGGAAGATGGGAAGACGGGGCTACCCTATACAACACTGGCCGCACCACATCGTCCCAGGAGAAGCGGTTGCCATCCGCGAAACTCGGGGATGGCAGAGAGGACTAATAACGCGGATCGAGCAGGGTGACCAAGTTGTGGTCGCCTTGCGCGATTGGGGACGGTCGGTCCAACGACCCATGACCGGCGTTTACCAGCTGCCGAACCGCTTCCGCGAGCTCGCTTGGCAGGCCATACCTTGCGGCCTTGCCAAGGTAGAGCCCGTAAAGAGTCAGACTGGATGGCCGCCCAAGGTCACCCAACTGACCAAGCTACTCCTGGAAAAGCGGACGGGGCGGATGCAAATCCGGGAGCCAGTCAACAATGTGGGCGCATTGATCTCGCTGGAGATCAATCCAGAAACAACAGCTGAGGAGCGCAGACCCAAGGAGCTGCTGCTAAGGATGGGGTGCGCCGTGCACACCGAAGAGCAACAGGGAGCCCTGCTGCAGCGGTTCCTCGCTGCATGCTCGCTCCGGAGCAAAGAATTAGCTTAACCTTATTGTTAGTCCTACTCGCCAGCGTGGCAAAAAAAAAATATATATAATCCTAAGCCTATAATATCAGCATTTTTATTAA
>NW_011956536.1:0-1285 GCF_000949405.1 Vollenhovia emeryi | reverse complement strand
ATGCATAATTACCAATTTTTTTATTTGCTATAATTCTGACAGCCTTTTCTTGTGCAACAGATATCAGATATTCATTAGTCTATTATTCTAGTATCTATCAGTATGCAATTCATTATTATGCGCGAGGGGCCCAAAATAGGCAAGATTCTTTAAACTAAACAGTAAGATTATTTGTGCATAGAAACAAAAAATTTTTAATTAAACTTTATAAAAAAGGAATATTGAATGTATTGTTTCTCATCAATATGCGGAAATATTTTATAAAAATTTTATTTTTAATTAATAAAAATTTTTAAATTATTAAAAGAATGAATAAAGTAAGTAAAAAGTATTAATAAAACATTTTTAAGTTATTAAAAAACGAATGCTTTTCACGACAGTAAGACACATGTATGGTACAATAAATTTCGACATATGATGAAGAGAGTAAAATTAAAAATCCAACATTTGTTAGAAAATAATTCTAGATTTAAAATTTATAAAAAAAGCATTATTATATACGTATAACCTGTGAAGTATTTACTAATTGACGGACTGATAAAAAAAATGCTTCATGAGAAGCTGCATCACTCCTGCTGATGACGCAGAACATGTAAAAAAATATCAAGTGTACAAAAAATGAAAATTTTAAACACTTGAATCCAACAAACATGGCTATCTTATATAACATGTACGTTACATATTACAAGGTAGTTCTTAAATATTCTAAAAGATTTTAGAAAATAATTTCTCACATTAATTCCAGATGCGCGCGCGTGTATGTTTCTTTATAACCATACGTTCGAAACGACTTAGTTTAAAAAAAACAGGGAATCAAAATTGAAGAACAAATTTAATTTTTTCAAAAAATTTCTAAAACCACTCGAGTATTTTGTTGAAACTTTGTGTTTTCAACTCTGATACTCTGTATCTTTAAAACTAAGCCATTTCAGACATCGTTATAGAAAGTTTTCGTCTTAAATTAATATGAGGAGTCTCCCCTTAAAATTTTATAGAATAATTAAGGACTACCCCGTATAATAGTTATCTACAAAAATATCTTCACTACAAAACTATCTTCTCTACAAAAGTAATAAGCTCCAACGACCGAATATATTTTGTTACTCTTACAAAAATATTTTCACTACAAAACTATCTTCTCTACAAAAGTAATGATCAAATGGCACCAACTAAACTAAATAGTTTTAAACGTGGTGGGGCGCATACCTCCCAGATGAAAGCCGCTACGTCCATGGTGGGGGGCCGCCGAGCGCCTCGGCTGTCTTCGGAGAGCAGAGTGCGACAG
>NW_011956535.1:0-1285 GCF_000949405.1 Vollenhovia emeryi | reverse complement strand
TAACACTATAGTGAGTGAGTCCTTATTACCGCCTTAGCTAATAAACCAGCTACCGGCACTAGAAGTACTGTGGCACTTCAGCCGGGGCTTCTAAATTTACTTAAGCCCACAGATGTCAAAGATTTCGCGTACTTATAGGTGACTCGATCTTATAAGACAGCAAAAATTATTTTGTTGCAATGCCTCAGTGTTGTGTTGTTCCTAAATGCTCAAACAGAAAGTCAGGGCATCGATTTCTCCGCGACAAAGCTCTCCTTAAAGCATGAATAATTGCTATAAAACGTGACAAGTTTACCCCGACTTTCAATTCTCGGGTTTGCAACGACCATTTCAACGAGTGTGATTATTTCATCCCTAAAAACTCCGTTTGTGAGAATCGTAAGTATTTTTAAACATTAATAGAGATTTAAATTTGTGAATGGCATTATTAGGTAATACATTTCACCTCCCCCGATGGCGCGCCACCTTGTCGTGGTGGGGGAGCTTAGGCGGGCGCTCGGCCTGGAACCGTCTGTGTGCCGCTTTAGGCTCCGGCGGTTCCTTTGGCTGGGCGTCCGCTGACCAAGAGCGTGCCACCCTCCCTCCATTTTATGGGGGGAGGCATGGAGCCCGGCGACTCCGGTCTCGGCTGCCTCGACACCTGTCGAGGCAGTTCCGAGACCACTCGTCGGTAGGGGATGAGGACCCCGACTACAAACCTCCGGGGCCGTTAGGGGGGAGCTTGCTCCTCCCACCAGCCATGGAGGGGAGAGAATCCCAGACGCCATTGCACGCCGGTGTTCCGGCAGGCGTCTGGGGTTCGGGGGGAGGCCACCGTCACCCATTGCACGCCGGTGTTCCGGCAGGGGGCGGTGGCAAGGGGAGCTCCTCCGCCAACGAGCTCGTCGTGGACGTGCTCGCGGGCGGAGGAGGGCCGGACCCCGGAGGCACTACGGGACGTGGTCCCGGCCGAAGGGTGGGCCGGAAGTCGTGGCCTCCCCGCGGTTGACTCGGACGTGGTCCGTGTCTTCCGGGGGGAGGGGCCGGACCTCCGCGGTAAACTGGACTCCAGGATCCGCGGAGTGGGAAGGCAGCCTGAAGCTGGGTGGCAATCTGCCGCTCAGCGCCCTCCTGTTTCCGTGAACTCGTCAACCCCTGTGTCTGGGGCCGACGTCCCGCTGCTGGGGCGTGCGGCCTGGCATAAGGGGGGGGCGAGGGAGTGGGAGCAGGAGGGAGGAGGGGAGAGTCCCCTCGCGGCTGGGTCGGATGTAATCCGGCCCTTCCGGGAGGGGGGGGCCCCGGGTAA
>NW_011956534.1:0-1284 GCF_000949405.1 Vollenhovia emeryi | reverse complement strand
TATCTAGCGAAATGGCGAAGTGAGCCTTCGCCTATGGTGAAAGCTGTGCAATCGTCACTCTACCGTCGGAGACAGTTAATCTGACGATAGTACACACGTGTAAACGACGAGAATACAGATCCGAGCTCAGAACACGAATATCTAGCGAAATGGCGAAGTAAGTCTTCGTCTATCGTGAAAGCTGTGCAATCGTCACTCTACCGTCGGAACAGTTAAACTGACGTAGTACACACGTGTAAACGACGAGAATACAGTATCCGAGCTCAGAACACGAATATCTAGCGAAATGGCGAAGTGAGCCTTCGCCTATCGTGAAAGCTGTGCAATCGTCACTCTACCGACGGAGACAGTTAAACTGACGCTAGTACACACGTGTATACGACGAGAATACACTTTTTAGGAGCATTTTGTGAACAGAAAAGTCATAATGATATCATTAGGATGTCATCATGACATTTGTCTCTTAAAAGTTACTAATAAACAATATTTTACTTCAACAACATGTATATTAAAACGATATAAATATTTTAAAAACCAAAGGACGCTTTTATCTATAATATAGTGTACGATTCCTTGTTCATTTTTACATCATTTTTGCATCATTTTTTTATTAGTGACTTTTAAGTGACAAATAATGTCATGATTACATCCTAATGGTATCATTATGACTGTTCTGTTCTACCTGGGCTTTTACTCACAGACAGTCCCCTCGCGTCGTGTAGCTTTCACAGAAAGGCAAAGTCCACGCGCGGCGTGTTGCTTTCGCCCCGGCGTGTTGCTTTCGCTCCGTCGTGTTGCTTTCGACCCGGTGTGTTGCATTCGCCCTGGCGTGTTGCTTTTAATCACAGGCCGTCCCTGCGCGGCGTGTTGCTATCGCAGAACGGCCAAGTCGCCGCGCGGCGTGTTGCTTTCGACCTGGCGTGTTGCTTTCGACCTGGCGTGTTGCTTTTGCCCCGGCGTGTTGCTTTCGCCCCGGTGTGTTGTTTTCGACCCGGTGTGTTGCTTTCGCCCCGGCGTGTTGTTTTCGACCCGGCGTGTTGCTTTCGCCCCGGCGTGTTGTTTTCGACCCGGCGTGTTGCTCCCAGGCTCCCAGGTAGAACACAAAATCATAAAAATATCATAATGACATCAAGTAAAACTCATTTTTTGATTTAGGAAAAATCATGATGTCATTCGATACACTTTTTAGGAGCATTTTGTGAACAGAAAAGTCATAATGATATCATTAGGATGTCATCATGACATTTGTCTCTTAAAAGTTACTAATAAACAATATTTTACTTC
>NW_011956532.1:0-1284 GCF_000949405.1 Vollenhovia emeryi | reverse complement strand
AAGCAATAAATAATAAAAATGTAAACAATAATTTAAAAAAAATAACAGAAAAAGATATTAGAAATGTGTTATCCTTAAAATATTTAGGCTATATCATCTACAAGATATCTCCAAAATGACATGTGAAATTATATTAAATTTATATCTCACATATATTTTGTTGTGTGGGAATGAATTATAGCATTTTAAATATTAATTCTTCGGTTGCACTTTCTGTAACTCTTTTAAGCACTCTTGATACTGTAGGTAAACGTAGACATTCATTTTGAGTAATACCAGATTAACAGGAAACGAAAATGTTACAGCTTTGCAACAACATTGCAACATTGCAACAATGTTTTCTGAAATGTTTCTGCAAGCGTTGGTGCTCTATGGAGAAGCTTAATGTGAAATGATAACAAGTGTAATATTATGATTCTATAGTACATTACTTTTAAACTAAACGCGAAACAGACGAAACGACTAATAATGTTGCGGATTCTGAACGACTCTAAAAGTGATTTACAGATCACAATTTTTGCTTTGACGACTCTGCTCTGTATGAACAAATAAACACGCGCATACACATACTTTCATGCGACTTTTTATAGGATAGACAACATTTAAGATCTTTCTACGTCGTGCAAGAAGTGTAGAATATAAGATATTACTAAAGTATTGATTTTCCTATGTTGTGTGGTGTGTGTGCGTGTGATTAATTTATATTTGTTACATCAGAACTTTCAGACGAACTTCATTAGCGATTAGCAAATGTTCAAGTATTGTACTTAATATTTGTTTTATGTAGTACATGGAAATAAAATGATGTTTAATTTAAAATAATAAAGTTGCTCGAATTATACGTTATATTTCTGAAACTTTACTCGGAATTTTGGACAAAGTATAAAAACCGTTCAATATCCTGCAAAAATTATAAAAATGGTACAAATTGTATCATTTTTATCAACAACTAATTTAGCGAATTCTGTGGCCGAATTCATTTTTTTTGCACCGGCCCTGCTTAGCTTAGAACCGGCTCTGGCTACAAGTTACTGCCGAAAATATAGGGCCGCTGTATTTTCTCTCCTGCATCCATAAAATAAAAATTCTGGACTCTGGTCTCTGTATGGCTCTTGTATTTATATCCCGGGGAAAAAAAGCCATATATCTAATTGTATTTAATTGTATCAAATGTCAGATATGATAAAATTTGATCAGATTATATCCTGATGGGATTTTCTTGGTAGCAGGGTATTGTGTTTGTGGTAGCGAGAGATCGGAAGTAGAGTAGTCTTAACACACTTT
>NW_011956531.1:0-1283 GCF_000949405.1 Vollenhovia emeryi | reverse complement strand
TAATAACTTTTTAACGAACCACGAGCGACGGCTAAAACCTTCTGAAGGTCACTCAGGGTCATGACCTTGACAACATATGTCAAGGTCATCGAGATTGGAGGGTGGTCCGTTATTCTATATAATTACCTTTATTTCTAACAAGTAAACGAGTTAATTGAAAAATTAATAAGAATTCTATTAATAAGAATTTTATTTATATTCTATTTTCTTTCATTTATTTATCATTTCTTGATTTCTTCACTTATTTATTAATTAACATGAAAAATTAAAATAATATTATAATCGGGTAATGTACTGCGAGCGCGAGGAGCCCCATGGCATGTTACGTTCCTGCATACCTCGGCAGCGCGCCGTCTGATTGATTAACTTTAACTGCTAATAACTCCGTGAGTAATGGTCTGAACCAAATTTGAAGAAGGAACTTTTAGTTCAAAATTTCATCCTCTTTCACTCTGTGAATCATTAATTGCCCATTACGGGACACCCTGTATATGTATATTAAATATGTTTCTATATAATATTGTATGTCTTTATAATTCTTTATAATTTTATGTAATTCTATATAATTTTATAAATTTATATGAGAAAACTTGTTCATTTATAATTTTATCTAATTGTGTATACATATACAGGGTGAGTACAAAGTACCGGACCGGTGAGATATCTCGACAAATATAGGAGATATGGAAAAATGTTTCAGACAAAAATACTTTTTGAGATATTCAAGAGAAAATTTATAACTTTTCAATGTTTAGTTTATAATATCTCGATAACTGTCTGTCGGAGGGAAAAGTATAGTACAGGACTTTTTTACTTGATTTAGTCTCAGGAATGTTGCAATGATGTTTCAATTATTGAAATTTTTTGTGTATTGTAACACATATTGCGATTTGCCATTGCGACAGCATATTCCTGAGACTAAATCAAGTAAAAAAGTCCTGTACTACTTTTCCCTCCAACAAACAGTTATCGAGATATTATAAACTAAACATTGAAAAAGTTATAAATTTTCTTTTGAATATCTCAAAATGTATTAGGCAAATCAAAAAATGTTTCAGACAAAAGTTGTTCATATTAATTAGTAGAATAAGATAGTATAATAAACAATAGGGAATTCCAATTTAAAAAATGACGGCTGCCTCCATATAACCATAAAAAACTTTTTTTTTGAAAATTTATTTTACCATTATACAGGGTGTCTGATGCAAAAGTAGCCAATTTGAAAATAGTGGTAGATTGGGTTAAACTAAGGAGAAATGTCATGTGCCGCGGTACAAAAGTAA
>NW_011956530.1:0-1283 GCF_000949405.1 Vollenhovia emeryi | reverse complement strand
TGATACCGAAAACCATCGATAGCAATTAAGTCACAGAATCGCCGTACAGGTTTCAAGAACGAATAATTAATAATGCCAGCTCAATAGACGTGGAGTTATTACTGCTTCATGATAACGTTCGACCATATGTTTCAAGAACAACAGTTTAGAAATCTAGAAATTATACGAGAGTTGCAGTATGAAACTCTTTTTATTTGCTCGTTTACAAGTTACTAATTATTTAATATTGCTATTTTAACATAGGGTCTTATGGGAACTGAGACAAAAAATAAATCATTCAAAAACTATTAAAACCAATGCTAAAAATTATATTTTTTGTATCATGATTTTCAAACATGTCAAAGTTTTCTGCGAAGTTTTAAAACGATTTGCTTGCTCGTTTTGCAATTATTATTAAGAAAGCGCTATGATCATCAATTGACGCGATATCGACGACGGAACGTGACAACGCCGCATCCCGACTTAATCTTTCAAGCTAAAAAATTTTTACATTTTCATTAAACTCAAATTCTATTGACAATAAACAATACTTTAAAATATGATTTTATTAAAGGTAGGTAAGGAGAAACGGCCAATGCGAGCCCACAGCAGGTGTCCGTGCGAAATTGTCAATGTTTTTTTAAAAACAAAATTTAATAAATAATCCAAACGTTTCGACCCGTTTTTGGGTCATCCTCAGTAAAGTTGGGATAAAAAATATGATACATAGTGTTAAACAACTTTACAAAATATTAATATAAATTTGCGAAAAAATACAATGAATTTTTACCTGATTGGATACATAACTTAATACCACTATTATCGAGAATTATCCTCTGACAGTTTCAACAATCGTTGAATAGAATTTGAGTTTAATGAAAATGTAAAAATTTTTTAGCTTGAAAGATTAAGGTGGTTCTTGCAGGACTTTGAAGTCACAAAAGCAACTATTATTACTAATGACAAATATGAATGATTTAGTATGTAAAAATCAGCGTACATTTAAATTAATTATTCCGTAAGGTTTTTTCTCATTGAACCGTCGGTATAAACTGAAAATATCAGAACGAAATCACAAATTTGACTAGAGTTGGAACCATACATTTGGCAACGTCGCAATTTTAATGACAGGATGACAGCCGGTGTATCGATAGTGAATATATTCATACAACTGCCGAAAAAGATATATTATCTTTATAACATCCATTGAACCTAAATTCAACGGTGGGAGAATGGTAGGACACGCGCCTTGTGCTTATGCGTCAGCTGAAGCACGTGCGACGTTGCCAAGCTGCCAGTCAAGA
>NW_011956529.1:0-1283 GCF_000949405.1 Vollenhovia emeryi | reverse complement strand
CTTTGGACCGGGGCATCGCAGCGTTACAAGCCGCTGTAAGCGCTGCCCCGATCCACTCGGCCTCCTGCAGGGGGTCCGTCTCCCGGGTCTCGGGGAAATCTCCCCGGACCCAACAGGCGGCCTCTAGCGAGGCCATCAGGGCGTCCTCGCAGAGTTTGCGTAGTGCCCATCGCGGTCGCGTTTCCTCGTGGCGACGCACGGAGGAGAGGACACCGAGCTCCACCGTTATATAACGATGGTCTGACAGAGTTTCGGTGCCCTCCTCCACCCTCCACCCCGTGATAAGGCGCGCGGCCGAGGGGGTCGCCCACGTGACATCCACGATGGACTCCCCCTGCGTCCGCACGCAGGTGGAGGTCCGGCCCTCGTTGACCAGGACCAGACCATGCGCCGCCGCCCACTCATCCAGGGCCCTATTCCTCCTATTCGTGTGCCGGGAACCCCACTTCGTATGCCACGAATTGAAGTCCCCGGCCACGAGGACCGGCCTCGGACTCAGGCGTATGAGCGCCTGCCCGATGTCCGAGAGCCAGTCGTCGAAGAGAGGAAGGCGCCTGGTGGGCCTCAAGTACACCCCCACGACCGCGATGGGCCCCCATTAAACGGTCACGTGCCGTTCCCCTTTTTCAATGGCGGCCGTGTCGGGCCCTCCCGGCACCGACCGCCATCGAATCGCAACCGAGTCCCCCGCCCGCCCGTTATCAACAGCCCAGTATGGGCTGTTTCTCTTCGGGGGGCGGTGGGGCTCGGCCACGATCGCCAACGTATAACCACCCTCCACCATGCTCTGCTGGAGCAAATCTTGAGCTTGCGGAGAGTGGTTAACGTTGGCCTGGATAAGGCCATACCCATTCAAGTTCGGACGGGGGGGAGAGCGTGGCATCACTCGGCCTTATTGTCCCCTCCGTCCGATAGGGCCTCGACCTCCATAGCCTCTGCTTGAGGTGAGGCCCTCTCTACCGGCGCCTTCCCACCTGGTTAGCGCTGAGGCTGGGGCTCCTGCATCGAGCCACCAGCCTCCCCCCTCCTCTCTTCCACCGGCCGAACTCCGGCCGAGGGGGGAGCACCGGCGGCAGGCGCCTGCTCCATGGCGCGCTGCCCCGGTGGTCTCCCGCGCACGTTTTTCTGGGCGCAAGACTTTGCGCCCAGAACGTGCTTCGCCGGCCTGCCCCTGTCCGCACAAAGCGGGCACTTGGGGGCAGACCGGCAATCGCGGGAGGTGTGACCGGTTTCCCCGCACCGGTAACACCTCCCGCTCCTGTCCGTTGCACTGGGACAGGTAA
>NW_011956528.1:0-1283 GCF_000949405.1 Vollenhovia emeryi | reverse complement strand
TTTCAATTAAATCGCAGTAATTTATAACATTTAAACAATAAATAATAGACATTGAAAAAATTTCTGTTATTCCCTTTTTTGTAGAACAGAAAATGCTTTAAATTAAATTTAGCTCCAGCAAAGCAATGCTAAACGTTTTTTATTAAAAAATATAGTGATACCATGTAAGAAAACTCAGTGTAAATAATGACAATTATGTAACGAATAATATAATTGTGTAACGTAACACATAATTACAACAAAACTGATCAACGTAAATAGATAAAATAATTGAAAAATTCGTGAAGACAGTTAAACGACAGTCTACCAAAAATCTTCAATATTATATTTATTATAGTTATAATAAAATAGATTATACAATACATGACGACTTGATCCATTATTTGTACTTCATTGGAGCCACGTGAAGAGAAACAAAATTAAGATGGTTCCACTAGTAAAAAACAAAAAATTATATTAGGTAAAGTACTTATTGAACAATCAAAAATAAAATTCATTAATGCAATGATGAATTTTATTTTTGATTGTTAAATATTTTTATTTAAAAAGCAGAAAGGAAGAGGAAGACATTTGATTCATGCACAATAGATTTTAAAAATTAAGAAACGTTGTTATTATTGAAATAATAAACATTTATTCGTTAGTAACATACATATAAAGAAATGGAATTATCAAGAAATGAACATACAATAGAATTATAAATGTACCATAGTCTATTATTATAGAAGAAAACAAAAATTTGAAAAGCAGACCAAACTTGAAACAGGCAAAAGTCCAGTAAAGTTCTAGTAATATAATTATGAAAGAACTCAACATTGCATTTTTTGGGAAAGCACAAATAAAATTTCAAACAAAAAATAATAAAGAAAACAAAATACTATTTTGTGACTAATATAAATGGAACCAAAAATATTATATATATTTAATATTTAAAAAATAATAGAGCTCTTTTAAATTATTTTTAAATATCTTATAATTGATGCTATCAATCAATGCTATCAATTATAGTTATTAATCATGTTACATATTTTGTTTTCATGTTAAAAATACCTATCAGCAATTTGTATAAAATAACTGCGTTAACAATTTTACATATAGAACATTTAAAAACGAACATAAAATTTAGGCTTATTGCAACTAAATATAATGGTTATATGATAACAATAATATAAACAACACCGGTTCAATATTACACATAACTTTGACTTCATCACATTTGTAGTACATGTATCACATTATATATGATATGTAAGAATACTAGATATGTAAGAAAGAAAATAAAC
>NW_011956527.1:0-1282 GCF_000949405.1 Vollenhovia emeryi | reverse complement strand
GCTGCGTGTGGCGCGGAAAGCCGCCTGTACAGGTTAGTACAGGGGTGGGCAGTTTTCACCGCCCGCGGGCGCCCGTTTGTCCGCGGGCAATAGCTGTGCGTGTCTGGCAATAGTGGAGAGACAGTTTCGGCAAGTGGGAAAGAACGTCGCGCTTTAGAAGTATATTTCCGTTCCGAATATGATTGTAGACGTGGTGGGGCGACGATTGGAGTGGGGGCATGCCCGCCGGCTGGGCGCTCGCGGGCGCCCGTTGCCCGCGGGCAGCATTTTGCCCACGGTTAGTATATGATAATTTCTCTCTCTCACTCTCACTCTCACTCTTAGGCTGATGGCAGAGAACAGTCCGTAAACGCTTAAGGGCCAATTTCATAAACGTTGGTTAACTGTTAACCGAAGGTTAACCGATCCTCTGTCTCTTCTCAGAGAACAAGGTAGAAAAAGATAGGGAGTTGACTGAACTCTGGTTAACAGTTAACCGACGTTTGTGAAATTGGCCCTAAGACTGTCTCAGTCGTAGACGTAGGGCAAAGCAGAGAGAAACGTAAGTCGTATACAATAGCCTTTCACGACTTACGTTTCTCTCTGCCTTACCCTACGTCTACGACTAAGCCAGTCTTAAGCGTTTACGGGTCGTTCTCTGCCACCAGCTTTACTCTCACTCTTACTCTCACTCTCACTCTCACTCTCTCTGTTCTAGAGTGTATTGCAATTAAATCTATCTGGTGTAAGGGAAGATTTAGCGAAAGCAGATCAGAGTTTAAGATCCACAACTGGCATATACACCTATTTTGAATAGCAAGGACAGTGCGTAAAGTACTAGACAGTTTTCGGTAAGATCATTTTTTAATAATAGGTATAAGTGTACCACTTGCATAATCTTTTAAAAGGATTTTTAAACGTTTCTGTTTAAAACTTGTGATAATAAGAACATTGCAAATAATACATGTTCTTAATAATCTTTATATAATGAGATAATTTTTAGGCTCTTTATTTAATTAATTTATTAATATTTTTACTTTTATAGTAGATGAGAAGATACAAAAAAAAGACGAGAGCAATTATATGGCTGTTGAAGTAACTACTGGAAATCGATTGTTCTACCATATTGTGGAGATTGGTATGTTTGGCACAAAAATTTTAAAAGAAATGAATATAGTCAACTATTATCAGGAGAAGTAACTTTTATATCTCTAAATAGACTTCAGGAAAGGCTATCGATTATCCGCAAATCTGTGATGCTGTGATATCGAAGGTGAGTTACGATCCCAAATTTGACAAAGCG
>NW_011956526.1:0-1282 GCF_000949405.1 Vollenhovia emeryi | reverse complement strand
AAATCATTTTAAATTATTATCCATGTACTGACTTATAGTTCAGACATATGTAATAGTAAAAACATAAATAATTATGCATTATAGAGTACTTCGAAATATTGACTTTTGGCCAGGTTTTTGAGATTTGGGACCACTGTGCAGCGCGGGGAGATGTGCGAGTGGTCGCGTAAGCGGCGGACGGGCAGCGGCGCGCCTCGCCTCCCTACTCTTCGCCGCGCATCGCCATCCTACTCCTCGCTACACACCGCCTCGAGCGGAGCCGCTAAGCGGACGCATCTCACCGCGCGCTTACATTCGCCAGTAGGTTGGGCTAATACGTCGATTTTTAAAATTCAGGATCTCGATAACTATTCGTCCAAGCGCAAAATAGTACAGGACTTTTTTGTTTGTCTTAGTCCCCTCTACCATCCTATGACCGGTCTTCAATATGTTACGGAGCACCCTGTACATTTATAAGTCTCCTTCATACGGGTTGATTACATAATCCCGAGCAGAAATTTTAGTAGGGTCCTGGTAGGGGCCTAATAAGGATGTCTTAATGCCTGGTCAGGCTCTCATCCCTTACGACAAAAACACCCAAAATTTTGGTGTTTACACTCAATTTTTGGCGTCAACGTCTAAATTTTTAGTGTTAACACCGGCATTTGAGTGTCAATACCGAAACTTTGGGTGTCGACATCAAGATTTGAGTGTCGATACCGAAACTTTGATGTCGACACTGCAACTTTGGTGTTGACACCGAAACTTTGGGTGTCGACACCAAAATTTGGGTGTCCAAACCAAAATTTGAGTTTTGTTTGGCCGGGTCATGCAATCAACCTTCATACAATTTGGCATGGTCAAAAATTACCAGACACCCTGTATATCTAACTTATATATTATATATTATGTAATATTTTATTATATACAGGGTGTCCCATTTTAACTTGGACAGTAAAATATCTCGAAAACTGAGCCCAGCAGACAAAAATGTTTCAGACAAAAGTTGTTTGGTTTCGAGGAGGCCATAAAATGGTACCATTGGTTTGACCTTGAAAAATTATTTGAAGGTCACATAAAGGTCACACCAATTTTTTTTAATGGTGTTGGAGACGCGCATATCGAGCATTCGCACGGTAGATCAAGAACCTTGAGCTTGTTTGTCGCAAGTCAGATAAACAAGCTCAGGGCAAATGATCCATTAGCAATAATACACGCGGCCAATATTTTGCACCTGTAAGTCGATTAGCGGGCACGCGCCGCGCTGGCGAGCACGCCATCGCGGCCCAATCGACACTCGCCA
>NW_011956525.1:0-1282 GCF_000949405.1 Vollenhovia emeryi | reverse complement strand
CCTCCTCCTCTCCTCTCCTCCTCCTCTCCTCTCCTCTCCTCTCCTCTCCTCTCCTCTCCTCTCCTCTCCTCTCCTCTCCTCCTCTCTCTCTCTCTCTCTCTAAAAACGAACTACACTGGCCAATGCTTTTATTTATAACATAATCAACGTTTTGGTCCCACATTTCGACCCTTTTCAAGTAATTTGTTCACACAGTTGTTACTGATTTCATGTCATTTGTTTGACCAATATCGTTATGTTATTGTAAGAGATATTAGTAAAAAAATAATTGCACTCTTTAGTTGATGAGTGCAGAGTCGATCAAAGTTGCATTATTAATTGTAAGACACAAGTAAAAGTATCGAGAGATGTGTGTTAGACGAGATGTCGGATTGAACCATAGACATATAAAAGATAGACTGCTTATGAGGCAGTGGAACCCTAGGTGGGGGCATCCTCCTGAGGGAAAAGGACAACATGAATTTATTTGGGTATATGTCTTCTTCTAGTGGACGTGATCTGAAGGTGATCACGTACACTAGAAGAAGATAGATACCCAAATAAATTGGTGTTGTCCTTTTCCCTCAGGAGGACATCCCCACTACCTCATAAGCAGTCTATCTTTTATATGTCTATGGATTGAACTGATTGTTGTTGGTCTGGTTTGGTTGTTGGCTCCCGATCCAGCGACAGGATCGACACGGCATGGATTGAACTGAGATCAGCAACAATTGTGTGAACAGATTACTTGAAAAGGGTCCAAATCCGGGACCGAAACGTTGTTTGTTTTTTAAATAAAAATATTGACCAGTGTAGGTTGTTTTTAAAAACTACATATCATTGGTTTTATACTCCTGGTGATATTAAATCTAAAAGAAATATATATATACATATATATGTGCACATATATTATTTTGAAGATTAACAATTCGAAATGAAGTACGAAATGTAATCAAGGGTACTCTGGCACAAAGTAACAAGGTTCCCTGTAAACCAGCATGCCTTCCCCTCAAAACTACAGAAGACATTGAAAAATTCCACAGACTTCCAAATGAAGAGTATGACAACGTTGTGAGTAAAAACATGTATCTGTTTTTATATCCAATTTATGTAAAAATAAGTTAGACTATTGCTTTTTATATTTTCTGCTCTTGTGCAATATGCTATCTATTATTGAATGAGACTACAGTTTTTTAATTAAATAATTTTGTAAATTGTGTAAGTAAAACCCAAGTCTGTATGTGTATAGCAAATTGAGAGAGAAAAAAGGTCAAGAAATAAATGATTCGCGAAGGATGTGATC
>NW_011956524.1:0-1282 GCF_000949405.1 Vollenhovia emeryi | reverse complement strand
GAGTTCAAGGTATTGATACACCTAGGCACCGAAGACTACGGAGCGCACTATGTGGATGCCGTCATCGGCGACCTGGGATACGTGGACATCGAGTTCAAGATATTGATACACCTAGACACCAAAAACTACGGAGCGCACTGCCTGAACGTCGTCATCGGCAACCTGGTACACGTGGACATCCAGTTCCAGGTATTAATACACCTAGACACCGTTATTGAAAATTACGCGAAAATTCAGACCCGTGGACTTTGCATTGCAATATTTCTACTCATGGAGCACGTAGAAGAAAAGTAAAAAGACTTTTATTATGCAAATCGTACTCAAGTTCGATAGCTCGGGTACGATTAAGCGTAGTCTCAACTTCGTCCGATCAGCCGTTGTTGAGATCCGAGTCAGTGAGGTGATGCTGGAATGATTCTGCACTTTTCGAATTTGCTCCTGGAACTGTCAATTCGTGAACACAATTGTATAATATACAAATTATATGAGTTTGTGTACAAACCGACAATGTTCCACTAATCGTACTAATGGCCGATTTTTTCACTTCCCGATAAAATTATCCGGAGGTTAATCTCGAGTTTTAGCCAATCACGTGCATGGATCTGATAGTTTATCTCCTGGTTAACTTTAATTATATTGATACTTAGTCATATAATAATTTTAAATGCGCCGCTAAAATATTGGACACCAATTTTCTAGTACAATGTACTATTAAAAAGTCACAAACCTCAGTTAGAAAATTTTTACCTACATAGAAAGGGGGTACGCTATAGCATCGTGACATTTGTAATAATAATTCAACGAGATTTTTCATTTGATGCTAATGGTATATGCGTGATTACAATAAAAAGTCACAAACCTCAGTTAGAACATTTTTACCTACATAGGAAAGAGGTACGCTTTAGCATCGTGACATTTGTAATCACCTAAAAAACTTACCTTTTTAAAAAATGGTAAAAAAAGCGCCAAGTATAAGCTCCAACGACCGAATATATTTTGTTACTCTATCTTTTTTGCATCTCTACAAAAATATCTTCACTACAAAACTATCTTCTCTACAAGAGTAATGATATCATTAAATGGCGCCAACTAAACTAAATAGTTTTAAACGTGGTGGGGCGATGATTGGAGTCGGGGCATGCCCGCCGGCTGGGCGCCCGCGGACCAGACCTCCCAGATGAAAGCCGCTACAGCCACCGTGGCCGATGGTGGGGGGCCGCCGAGCGCCTCGGCTGTCCTCAGAGAGCAGAGTGCGACAGAGCCATGCTCTGTCTCACTCTCT
>NW_011956523.1:0-1282 GCF_000949405.1 Vollenhovia emeryi | reverse complement strand
TGGTGGGAAAAAACCTAGGCGCGGCTGGGAGCGCGGCGCGGGCGGCGAGCGCGGCAGCGAGCGCGAGCGACGGGCGACCCGAAACATAAACATAGTATCTCGCGCGTCGCTCCACCTCCCGCTCATCGATCGATTTTCTTAAATGCCTTCCGAGTCCGGCCTACCGTCTCCTGCATCCTCATTCGCTCAAACGTGTAAATTTATTATTCGATAACTATTGTTACTTTGTACCGCGGTACATGATATTTCTCCTTAGTTTAACCCAATCTACCACTATTTTCAAGGTGGCTACTTTTGCGTCAGACACCCTGTATATATATATATATATATACATATACATAGTACGCTTTCCTTTTTGTAGCACAGCCGACACAAGTGTCGTTCTGTCTTTCTTCGCATTCATATGAATAACGAAGACAGAACGACACTTGTGTCGACTGTGTCTACTAAAAGGAAAGCGTACATATTATACAGGGTATACTGAAACCACCGGATACCCTTTTAATCATAAATTCTTTAGAAAATTTCAAGAGGAAAATTCTAATACAAAAATGTCGAGGGTATAATAGTTTTTAAATAATAAGCGATTACATTTCACAAATGATAGGTCTGAGATTTCGCGCGCTCAGGTACGGCGACAAAAAAAATTTTTTTTTACAATTGTTTTCTTCAAAAAATTCTTTAAAAACATTTTTTTTATTACTTGTTACAAAATTGTGTATTTTCTTTACACTGCACCGGTTGATTTGTCTCATTATTCTGTTCAAAAAAGTATTAAGGGAATATATGCTAAAGCCGCTGGAGAACTCGATCAGTGTCGATAGGATAAGATAGATAAGATAGGAGATCGCGTCAATTATCGACATTTTGATATCTTGCAACACAATATTACTGTTATATTACTGTGTAATATTTCTATGTAACATATCAGTAATGTTAATGTAATATTACATTGCAATATGTAACATTACCGCAATATTATAATATTACTGATATATTACGTGATATTATGTACTATGTGGGTTATTACCCACACAAAAATTTCCAGATAACCTCTTCTGTCAGATAAGAAAGTAGTGTATATACAGGGTGAGTTATAACATTTGTGCCAGAGCTCGTGAGAAGGTAGAACGGATCGAGATGAACAGAAAAGTCCTAAACCATTTACAATTTTCGCAATAGTTAACGAGAAATAAATTATCGAAAATCGTCGTCTTTGCCCTGCCCACTGTCCAATTCGAGCGCGTAGCGAGATGTGACCGCCCGGCGATCGATATTGCCT
>NW_011956522.1:0-1288 GCF_000949405.1 Vollenhovia emeryi | reverse complement strand
CATGAGCATACGCTCTTCCTGCGATTGTCATTTGATTTACATTTATTCTACGGTCCTTCGATGTCACATACCACGGAAGCTGCGATTGCAGCCACTCTACAAGATTACTCGACTTAACTGTGTCTCAAATTAAACCATTGTTTATTATAAGCATTGTGTGATTTATCGTCCGTCCTCTCGCCGCTCTATATTAAAGCGGACTGCAAAGTCCCCCTCACTGAGCTGTCTATTTACTAAACACATGTAATATAACAAATGTTACACTGTCAGAATAATACAGCAATATAACTGTGGAGTAACATGTAATGTAACAAATGTTACACTTATATTATGTTCGAGTGCGTGATAGCTGGTTCAGTGGTGAGGATAGGAAGAGTATTCGTGGCGGAAGAGAAATAATAGAGGTGTTTTATGAAGAATGCAACAACAGGTTTTAATTTCACCTGAGATTGAACAATGTCGCGGATCGTGCGGGTGAGCGATTGTCGCGAGAGTCTCGGAGCAACGAGTGCGCGGTACGACTATCGAGAGCGTTCTCACAAAGACTGGAGTCGAGCTCTGGCGCGCTCCTTTTGTTGGCCCGTCCTTTCGCGAATGTTCCAGCCGATGACCCGTTGAATTTGACTTTGAGACGAAAGATAAAAATAAACAGTCTTCAATTTCAACGGGCATCGCCGGGTTGGCCGCGAAGGACGGGACCACCGCGGTTCGCGCAGCGAGCGCCGTTGGTTGGCGCACGCGCGGTTCGGCGCGAGCCCTCGGGGTGACGCGCCAACTCTCGAAACGAAGCGAGAGGGAACTTCGGTGCTTTGGGGCCGCATGCCCACGCCTAGCGCTGTCGCATCCTCTGTTTTCAAACATATTATATTACAGTTTCATAACTTAATTTTATGTATGCAATATATCTGAGTTATGAAATTATTACATTACTCCGTTATTTATATGTTACAATAGACGAACAGTAATATAATTGCAATATCGCATGTTATATAATTTTATAATATAAATTTATAATATAAATTATAAAAATATATGTTTATTAAACATACTTTTTGTTTTTTTCTTTAATATAGTACGTAATAATAAAGAATTTAATGTTTTATTACTTTTGGCACTCATTCAGTTGTCTGATCACATTTCTTATGCGGTGGGACACTCCTGACGCACGGCGTCACGCGCGCGAGCGGCGGCCGAGCCGCCGATTATCGATCGATCTAGTCGATAGTGGGGGCACGGTAGGCGTCGCTTAAGAAATCCGGCCGAAATGTGCTCTTATCCCCAAGCACTG
>NW_011956521.1:0-1282 GCF_000949405.1 Vollenhovia emeryi | reverse complement strand
ACAGACATCGTTTTTCCGTTGTCGCCAGTATCTTATCCGTATTATCCAGTGTAAATTATCCTGTATTGTTATCCGTATCTTATTATCCAGTTACATGATTTTCTGTACAGTTTTATAACCTCGTAAATCGTACTGATATTCCTGTATCTCCGATTAATCCGACCGGCCACATTATCCTTTTTGTACTCCGTATTTCCGATCCGGCCGCGTACTCCTGTACCGTAATATAATCCGTCTAGACATATCCTGTTTCTTTGTATTTAATCACAGGGCGGACTCATTGTAATACTAATCCATTCCTTTCCTTTTATATTTTGATCACAGGGCGGACCCATTGTAATTACCTCGATTCCGTGTATCAATCCTTGAATAAAACACGCTCCTATCGTGCTCTGCCTTTAAAACACCTGTCCGATTTATTTCCGATCCTCCCAAGCGATTACCTCACTACCAGTAAGTACGATCTTTTCCTCCTTTCCTCTCGACGGCCCTGGAGCTGAGCATATTCGGCAAATCAGAGGAACGGAGGATTTATCTAAACCGACACACAGCACGTCAAAACCGACCGAAAGGACGCCAACTCTTCCAACCGTTAGTCGGAACCGCGCGTCCGACTAAGTTCCGCACTTATTCGCGTAATAAGTGATACCCGCCGGAGTCCTGTCCGGAGACCAGAACCGGGGAGAGTTGAGCGCTTCGTTACAATTGCAATATAATATGAAATATTAAGTGATACAAGACAAATAGTATTATCTATAATAGCGAACTGGTAGTACATATTTGAAGCATGAATAAACATATAAATAACCTAGATACAAGACATGCAATATGATAAGCATATAAGTACTGTTAATTTAGATTTAGATTAAATGTAATAAAACGAAATATTCGAAAAGGTTGAAAGAGATACTTCGGGCACAACAGGCGTATCGTTTTTAAATGATTCAAATTACTGCACACCAAAATTTGTATGTAGTTTGTGAAAATTTGGTCATTGTATAAATCGAAAATAATCTACTTGACCATGAATTTCAAACGAGCGTAGTGATAGTTTGTATTCAAATTTTAAACGGTGACGGGAATCAGCTATTTCTTGTTTCCATATTCTTTTTACCTGAAATGATTTCAACAGTTACTAAATTATTTACTAAATAATTCCCTTCAAAATAAAGGCTCTATTTAACATATTATACGTATAACAACTTTTCGCGTGTTACATAAATCACTTGTGTTAGCGCACACGTGCATATGTGCAGACTCGCATATACACGATACGAATTTA
>NW_011956520.1:0-1282 GCF_000949405.1 Vollenhovia emeryi | reverse complement strand
ACAGTGCATCAACGGCTAAAAGTGCCTGGGCCCTTTTCAGGATCGTATCCAGGAAAGGTGCATACGAACTGGCGTACATTATTTATTGTACATAGAAGTGGCCCATGAAAGAAAATGTTCTAATAAAAGTAATTAATGTAATTACTTGCTCCAACGTATAAAAGTATTTACGCGTTATTCGTTAACACTGCGAATTTTTCCATGTCACACCGACTTTGCACTAACATACGTACAAAAATCCTGTGATTGGTCAGAATAAAAACATGTCGGATGCGCAGTACGGATCGGCGCGAACGTGAAACAAAAGAGCGAGTGCCCATACTGGTTATACTGTGATCCCGCGTCACCGCGAAACCGTAACTATTGTCCGAAGCGCTCATGCGCCAGATCACATTACCGAACCGCCATCAGAACGGCCTTAGGAATAAGAATAGTTGTAAGCTAGTAGTAAGTACACCTGTAGTAGTAAGTAGTTTTAAGTTGTAAATATATCTTAGCGTTTAAGTAAGAACCTGACTCTTTCTCTTTTCGGGCCACCCACCGCCGGACCCTAGAATTCCCGCGGCTATCCGTAGCACTAATAGCGTTTTCGACTGACTGGAACTGACATGGGTTTTAGCGCTCCCGGAGCGATTAACCCGAAGATACTAGGAACATATGTTCGACCGAAAATGGGTTATGAACCTGGGTTAGGTTCTAGTTACAATATTGTAAGATATTAGTACCAGATTTAAATTTCGCGCGTATTATCCTGCGTTGGCGCTTCGATCTCCTCATCGCGGGATTGGCTCCTGCTCTGCAGCAGCCTGTTCATTGGCCTGAAAGGCCACTGCGTTCTGTGATTGGGCTCAAGGCCGAGATTCTAGCCGAGAGGTTCCGAGAGCGAACGAGACGCTCTCACGTTGTCTTTCGTTACCGGCTACGAGACGGGACGGACGTGTCCCGGCCGTGCGAGAGATTGCCGGATGTACTGTTCGAAATATACAGGGTGGTCTAAAAGTCCCGGAACGGTTGAATATCCCGAGAAATTGTGGGTAGATCGGAAAACGGAAAAATACGTATTTCCTATTTTTGAAAGAGCTATCGAATGATACCAAAATTGACCCTCCACCCCCACCCCTGTGGGTGGGGCGGGGGTCAACTTTAAAATCTTAAATGGGAACCCCTACTTTTTATTACAGATTCGAATTCTACGTCTAAAAACACGTAAATTTTGTCTAAACCTTTTTTTTCGATTCCTGATGGCGCTGCATTCAGCGAAAATTGGTTAAATCGTTTTCTT
>NW_011956519.1:0-1282 GCF_000949405.1 Vollenhovia emeryi | reverse complement strand
GTCTATCATTGTATCAAAATTTTGATAAGCAATGCAACCTGTTTAAACTGACGCGCAATAACTAAGCAATATATAGATGTACAACAAGTTTGTATCCATCTTAAGAGGTTTATTGTTACAGCTTATCCATGATGTTGACTAAGCTGAACTATTCGAATTACTTCGCATAATGACAGTAATTATTAATGTAGAGAATATTATGTCCCATCTTTCTATAATCATACGAGGCTTCACATGTTATGCACAAATGTTGACAAGAAAAAATACTTCAGAAGAAGATAAATAACTTTTTACATAAAAATAATTTTTCAATTGTAAATGTACACGTATACATATCGTGATATTAATTTCTTTGTACTTGATATAAGGTCAGTTTCTATTTGCAACTAAAATAAAAATACAATGTTCAATTTTACTTTTACGCACACGCTGACACATTAACAAACTATATTATTTGCCTGAATCAATCTCATTATCTTATTTGTTTATAAACAAGTTTTAGTACAAGCATAGAATATTAAAGAATAAGTTGCATGGGTATAGTGTACATGTTGTAATATTTTCATTTAATACAAACTATGAATTACATAATGCAGACAATACACATAGAAATATTTGACAATGGAAGAGATCGTCATGTAGTAATTGATCTTATAATAATATTACTATATTCTGGTTTTACCTGAAATATAATAGCTGCTGACAGAATAGTAGAAAAGAAAATAAACTGCAATTGAGTAAATTTGGACTGCTGATAGGGCCATAAACCAACAGAGAGTAATAAAACTTTATTGAGACCGTAATATCCAGTATTTTTATTTACCATTTCTGTACGAGCGTCTAAGACATAAAGGGAAATATGAACCAATGCCTTACGACGCGGTGTGCGTAGGACTAGTAAAACTTCGCATGAGAATGCAGATTTGAGACCTGCTCTATCACAATTTTGTTAAATTATTTTACATCTGCAGTATGTATTATTAACCACAATTGCTGGTTTAGAAATACATATTTTATACATATTTAGGTACGCACAAATCTTCTTATATATTTTCTAATTAAAAAGATAACGAAATAAATTAATTATTTTTATTTTTATTTTTAATTAAAAAATTTATACGTTTTTGAAATTTTCTTAAACAATATAGTTCAAAATAAAAGTAAAAATATTTTATCTATTTCATTATTTTATCGAATAAAATATGTTACAAGATGCATATACACATACACAAAATAATAGCAAAGATTTTTGACAGCTCTGTCAAGTCTCAAACCTGAATAG
>NW_011956518.1:0-1281 GCF_000949405.1 Vollenhovia emeryi | reverse complement strand
TAGTATACGACTCGTTGAAAATCCCAACAACGATCCATTATTGTTAGGTTTTGTAAAATTTATCCTGTGCGCACACTTGATTTCGCTTTTCATCGTATTGTTGTTAGCTCGAATCGTCAATGGGTACTCGTCATCGTCATCTTCCCCAATGTCTTTTTTCCTCACATTTTTGGAACGAGAATGTAAAAGCGTGCGTTTGAGATACGTGCCAATGTCGCGCAATAGTAGGGTATATAGGCCGGTTCTACCCCGGGAGCTCCGAGGGGGGAGCGGGGCGTGGGGGTACCCCGCGGCGAGGGGACAGCGGGGAGGGGGGTACTCCGTGGCGAGGGGGCCGCGGGGAGGAGGGGGGGTACGCGACCTTGACGTCACGCAAGGTGCTGACCTGTCACTACGTGACATGTAACAGATATCTAGGTGTTGACCTGTCATCGAACACCTGGGCGGGTATGAGTCACGGGGTCAAGCGCCGAAACCTGGCTGATGACTTTCTTATCAAGGGGCATGATGTCAGAGAGTTCCACGCTTATTATTCCACGACGCTTGTCGATCCGCGGGGAAGGAGATATTCTGCGGCGATTCGCGCGGGGAGGGGGAGGACCGCGGCGCTACGCAATTCGCGCGGGTAGGGGGAGGACCGCGACGCTACGCGATCCGCGATGGCGCGGGGAGGACCGCGGCGCTACGCGATCCGCGATGGCGCGAGGCAATCCGCGACACATGCATGTAATAGATATCACCGGGAGATATACAAATGATTAGCGCAGACACGCATCTGCGCGCATCCATGGCATGAGTCATGAGGTCAAGCGCCTAAACCTGGCTGCTGACAGCGACTTTCTTGTCTAGGTGCATGATGTCAGGGAAGTTCCGCGTTTAAACTCACACCTACTGCGTCAGCATGTAATAGATATCACCGAGGATATCTATGATTAGCATTGATACCACAGCTACACGTATTATTTTCCATGGTATGATCAAGCGCCGAAATCTGGCTGCTGACGAGGTCAAGCGCCTAAACCAGGCTGCTGACAGCGACTTTCTTGTCTAGGTGCATGATGTCAGGGAAGTTCCACGTTTAAACTCGCACCAACTGCGTCAGCATGTAATAGATATCACTGAGGATGCCTTTGATTAGCACCAATACCACAGCTACATACTAATATTATTTTTCATGGTATGATTAAGCGCCGAAACCAGACTGCTGACAGCGACTTTTTATGGTATATAAACGGTTTGGAAGCTTGCTGTACCACAGTAGAAGATTTTATACGAGATTTT
>NW_011956517.1:0-1281 GCF_000949405.1 Vollenhovia emeryi | reverse complement strand
CACTGGATAATAATAAATTATATTAATTTCTGAACTATGACAAATATATAAATGGTTAACTTTTACATCCGAAATCTTTATAAAAGCAAAATATTAAAGATAAAAAACATTTATCTATTTGTCATAGTTCAGAAAATTATACATGTAGGATATTTCCATATAATGATTTATATTATACACACATTTGTGGTAATGCAATTAAAAAAGTTACGCCCTAAACTTTATTTGTTTTATATAATCAATAAACTTTAATAATAATTAATAATTAATACTCTTTAAAAGATTGATTTTAAAGTCTAATTCATCAATAAAAATTAAGGTTATCTTTTTTTTGCAAATAGAAATACTCGACTTTTTATACATTTGTTTTATCCCTATAAAAGTTATTAAGGTAAATTTTAATATTAAGATAAAAGTGTCGAAAAAAGATTCCTTTTAAAACTATTTTCTATTTTATTTAAACTTATTGTGACACAAAATACCAAATACTTCGTGAAACAGTAACTTCTGTAATTTACCTTTAATATATACAAAATTATAACGTCGTAAAACAAACAAAATCTACGTAATAATATAAATATGTGATTCCATTTATAAACAGCCAAATAATTTAGATTATTATGGAAAATTGAGTTACATAAATTACATAAATAGATTTATGTAATTTATTAACTTATATTAATAACTAATAGGCAACGAGGCTCTGTGCAAAAATTAAAAATTACAACAATTATAGTAAAGAGACAATATAGAGCCAGCCACCGGTGTTAGTATGTCGGAAGTGATTAGTCGTGTCGGTTTGACGATCCTGACATGAAAAATTCTCATTTTGTGCTTTATATTCATTTCACGTATTTGTAACCGATATAATTATATTACTTGTAATGATATTCACTCTTGTTCTCTTTGTAGCGTCACTGAAGGTCATATTTGAGACCGAAACGTTTGATGATATTATGATTTTATATCTTTGATCTTAAATTTTTTTATATTTAATTACGAACAACTTGATTTTCGAATTAACTTATACTCCATATAAAATGTTTTAAAAACAAAGAAACCATACTAAAGATTACGAAATGTTTTTTATTTTATCTTGCAGTTTGTAGTACTGTATTATTATCTAATTTCATATCATGTCTCTGCATTTATTTATTATAATCATTATTTCTTTTTACATTTTCTCATAAGTTTTAACATTTATGCATAACTTTAATATTATACATATATAGTATAACACTGTATTTCTTACTGTTTGCAGACTAAGTCTTCAATGTTTCT
>NW_011956516.1:0-1281 GCF_000949405.1 Vollenhovia emeryi | reverse complement strand
TGGTACAATACACAAAAATTTTCCATAATTGGAGCACTATTGCAACAGCATATTCCTGAGACCAAATCAGGTAAAAAAGTCCTGTACTACTTTTCCCTCTGACAAATAGTTAACGAGATATCATAAGCTAAACATGTAAAAAGTTATAAATTTCTCTTGAATATCTCAAAAAGTAGTAGGCAAATAAAAAAATGTTTCAGACAAAAGTTGTTGATATTATTTAGTAGAATAAGATAGTATAATAAACAATAGGGAGTTCCATTTAAAAAAATGACAGCGACCTCCATATAACCATAAAAAATTTATTTTTTCGAAAATTTATTTTTTCATTATATAGCCCTTTTAAAACCGTGTAACTTTTGCCTGAAACATTTTTCTCTAAAATGTTCTATTTGCGAAATAAAGGGGCTGTACGGGTGGTCTGAATCACCCTGTATATATATATTCTAACTTATTAGAGAGAGAGCGAGAGAGAGAACGAGATAGAGCGAGAGCGCGAGAAATAACCTGAGCGCTCGCGACTGAGCGAAAGAGCGAGCCCGTAGGATCCAGAACGAGAGAGAACGCGAGAGATAGAGCGAAAACGCTAGAGAATGCGCGAGTTGGTGAGCGCGAATGCGAGATAGAGAGCTTGAATGTGTGAGAGAGATAGCTAGAATGCGAGAGAGAGAGAGAGAGAGAGAGAGAGAGAGAGAGAGAGAGAGATTTGTTTATTTAGCTTTCTATATAAAGTAGCCTAGGGCTAAATATTATTATATTACATTTAATATTTGAAAATATTTTATTTCAATTTGAACTTCAAAAGAACATTCGCCTAATATAATATTCATAATTACATTTCAATTATTTTCATATACAATAGTGGGAGTGTTCCCCACGCGGCCTAAAATACGTCCAAATGATTCAGCACTTGGCAGTACAAGGCTCCGCGGGAAATCGCGAGTATTTTCCACATTTCGATTATTAAAAATATAAACTGGGCCTATGAAATCAGGCCCTGAATGTCTCCTATATCCTCTCGATCCTATTCGTTCTCTATATCCCCTTCCTCTCTATCCTCTTCCTCTGCATTGACATCCTCTCCATCCTCTTCCTCTCCATGCACCTCCGCTCCAGTTACCTCCTCTCCATTCACCTCCTCTCCAGCCTCCTCTTCTCGATTCACCTCCTCTGCATTCTCCTCCTCTTCAGCCTCCTCCTCTCCACTTCCTCAACTTCCTCCTCTATTCGATTCCGAACCTCTCCAACATCTTACCATACGCGCTCTTGACGAATATCTAA
>NW_011956515.1:0-1281 GCF_000949405.1 Vollenhovia emeryi | reverse complement strand
ATAATTAAAAGAATTCTTGGAGATTTAAAATTTTATTTTTGATAGTGAAAAAAATTAACTTAAAAAATCATCTTGGACAAATCGGAACTCGGATGACGGCGGAACGGGGGGCACTGTTATGACAGTTATTTTATTTTACAATTTTCTTATATCAAAATACAACTAATATCAAATTGTAATCTAAAAAGATGCTTCTTGGGTAGAAAATATCATGCTCATTGCAAAAAGTAATTATTGATTATTTCGGAGCTACGTGAACGCGGCCGTGGCAACGCTGAGGCGCGCGGCGACACACTCACGCACACTAGTAGACGCGTGGCTCACAAACGTGCGTCCGTTTAAAAAGCGATGCGGATTCGCTAATTTTTAAATAATAATAACTACTTTGTGAGGCGTGACTCGAAAAAATGGTTCGGGACTCTTCGACTCAGTTTTTCATGAGAAATATCACTTGTATGTATTTTTTAATCTAAATTTTTCTTATACCACAGGATGTCCCGGGATTAAAACAGGACATCCTATGGCTATCCCAAAAATGTCCTTATAATGTTCTGAAGTACGTCCTGTGGACTTCCTAAAGAACTTTCTGAGGACGTCTTCGGGACCTCGTGAGGATATAATGAGGCGCGCATCGGGTGTTCCACAGAATGTCCTCAGGAGGTCCCGGGACTAAAATGGGACGTCCCCATAACGTCCTGACGTCCCGTCCTGGATATTCTGAGGACGTCTTCAGGACGTCCTTGTGCTATTTGGGTAATAAATTGTTTTCGCCTCGTTTGCACGATTTCTCGGTACTTTTATTGAACAGAAATTGAAGAAGGCGATGGAGTGCCACTACAGCGGAAAACAGTTCTCTGTAGCCAGAGATATTACTCGATGGGACGATATTGTGGCCATGTATCAGACATTTGATAACAGCCCAGTTAAATGGCCTGTGAGGAAGCGCGAATGGAAAAGGAGGCAAGAGGGAAGAAGAAGAATTAGTAAATTCTTAGTCGGCTGGGAAAGAGACAGATCTTGTGTCAAGTCATTAAGGCGAATTAAGGACATTCTCGAGTGGATCCTACCATGTCCTGGTACTCTTGTACATTTCTTCGGCGCAAGTAACAAAGTCTGTACATAAGCCGACAATAACGTTAACATTTGAATACTTGTTTAGTTTTTAGAAATAATAATTTTGATATTCTATTTGATAACCGAAAACAAAACAAAAATTATATTTATATTAAGAGATCACACGTGTAAAAGCAATTAAATTGTTTGGAGCTTTCACGAAATGTA
>NW_011956514.1:0-1281 GCF_000949405.1 Vollenhovia emeryi | reverse complement strand
CGACCACCTTCCTCCCTCTCCTCCTACCACGACCGACTCTCTATCTCCTTCTTATTCCCCTGTACTTTCTCCCGTCAACTTTATTCCCCATTCCCCCTCTAATTCAGACTCCAGCGTGGAGTTCCTTGGTGAGATCCCCGACGTGGAATTTCTCGAGGAAATTCTCTTCGTCCCTTCCCCAGGGAATTCTACATCTGACGTAGAAATCCTGCCTCCGCCATCACCCACCAATTCCACGTCTAGCGTGGTATTCCTCGTGGAAGATTTCCCTTCCGAACCTCCAACCGCCTACACCTCTCCTGTGGAGTTCCTTGGAGAACTTCTACCCCTCTCACCCTTAAACAACGCTCTCCCAGATCTCCCTCCATTATCACCCACCGCCTCCACGCCCAGCGTGGAAGAACTAATAGACATAGTGACTTTGTAGAGATTGTAAGGTTCTGTGCCGAGGCGGAACCTACAATCTAATTTTTATTCTTGGGAAGGGGTGAGAGAGATGACCGAACGCATGGCCCTCGGGACCTGAGCAGTCAATCTTAATTGAACATAACTTTTATTCCATATTCGAATAGCTATAGTTGCTTTACAAGAGAGGTGAGCACTCGGCGCAACGGGCCGCTCGGTCGTGTATGAAAT
Source organism: Vollenhovia emeryi (assembly GCF_000949405.1). Taxonomy (NCBI): domain Eukaryota; kingdom Metazoa; phylum Arthropoda; class Insecta; order Hymenoptera; family Formicidae; genus Vollenhovia; species Vollenhovia emeryi. The sequence goes on along the minus strand of NW_011956514.1, from coordinate 645 downwards.
AAATAAGTACAACTATCGATAATAATTTGGCGAAACCCGGCGAGGGTCCGTCGCGACGTTAGCGGATCACAAACAATGCGCGACCTCGCATACCGATATACTCAGGGGCGGAGAGTACGATGGGCGACAAATGCGGGCAGCGGCGAGTGAACGAGAATCTGTTAAATATCGAGACCGCAACCTTCGATCTGCCGTTCCTCAGGGAGTTATATATATATATCTATTACATCTTTGACTGCGAGACAATTAGATTAGCTACTCATCTGAGGGAAATGGATCCCACGTTGGCTCTTTCTTCTGCTTCAGGGCCCAGCGCCTCGATAACGATGGTGAAAGATCCGAAATACGTTCTCTACTTCTCGGTCTTCCCCTGGTAATGACCCAGCTAGCTCAGACAGCCTTTTACTCCAGGTCCTTCCTTTGATAGATTTCCAATGGCTCCACGGTATAACGTGTGTGTGCCTCCGGCGAGGGCCCCGAAACGAAAGAGACCGAACATTCGCTCGATCGTTCGATCCCGGCCGTTCGATCACCAAGCCTGCGCGTTCGTCACTTTCCCCTCCTTCTCGCTTATCGAGAGGAGGGATGACGTAGCGCTATCTTACAAGATAAATATATACATATGTACACGATACTAGACTCATT
>NW_011956513.1:0-1281 GCF_000949405.1 Vollenhovia emeryi | reverse complement strand
TAAAAAATGTCGGTAAAACAGAGAGACTCCAGCATCACCTTAAGAGATATTTCTGAAGCATTTCAGAAATATTTCAGAAACATTTATGATATCTCAGCTTCGCGGACATTTCATGTATCTGAAACATGTCTGAAATATTTTTTTGAAAGGTTTTATATTTCATTGACAGTTTTTTGAGAGCTTTCTGAAATATTTCGATGCTGTGTGGGAATTGCAACGAGAGAAGTGGAAAATTGGCGTGGCTTGGCATCCGTGGATACGCAATCCAAAGGGAAGTATTTGCAAACGGGTAATGTACAAAATGAATTTTATTAGAAAGCAATATACATAAGATACCAATCATAAAAAATGGTAGCACTATGTCCCTAAAATCAGTTCAGATAGAAAAGAATAAATATTCATTAACAAATACTTGTGCATTTGACAGTATCTTACAATTATTTATTGCTGCCTATTTTGATGCAGAAAGTATTAAAACTCTAATATGTACTACTATGAAAGACTTACAATTTTTTTAATTAATTAATGAAGTGGCATCTTATGGTATTAAAAGATCGTCGTACAGACTTCGCGTCATGATTTTAAAAGAAATATTTACGAGTAAAACATTACCGAATAATTGTTTCCTTCTTAATTGTGAAGTATCAGTTGGATTTTTGTGTAGAAAGTTGTTTCAGATATATCCATCATTCAAGGAGATATTCCAAAGTACAGAGGGTTGTACCGAAAGAGTCAAAGCATTGCCAATAATACAAGTAAAACTAACACCATTATTACAATGTAATTTTGGTGAAATAGAAGGTAAAAGTGCCGAATAGGGGACCCAGCTCCTACGACCTTGACCTTCAAGGTCAAGGTCAAGGTCACCCTCCTGAGTGAGCCTCAGAAGGTTTTAGCCGTCGCTCGTTGCTCGTTAAAAAGATATTAACAAAAAATGTTTAACGATGGTTTTTAATATTTAAGTTGCAAGTGCGTTTAGCACGGCGCGCTGCGCGCGCCCCACCCCCTCCCGCCCCACTTCCGCCCCACCCCCTTCCCCTCTCCCACCCCACCAAGCAACCCATGTTGTGTCTTTATGTGTTTATAACATGAAATTTAAGGCAAACTGTGACTCTAGATGGGTCGGCATATTTATATATATTTAACCCGGGTTAACTGTTCTGTAAAGCAGATAATTTTCCATCATTTGTAAGTCCATACGCACACAAGAATATTGTGCTTTACAGAAATACGCAAACCCGATACAAAATGTTTCCGATCCCCCGCTTCTCCCCCTCCCCC
>NW_011956512.1:0-1281 GCF_000949405.1 Vollenhovia emeryi | reverse complement strand
CTATGTTTGGCAGACCTTTCTGAACAACTTCCATGCGATAGAATACGTGTTTATGAATTTTTGTCTTTTGACTTTTTTCCACCTAGAATTTGAAATGGCCCCACTGTGCGACGCCAGCGCGAGCGGGTTCGGCGCTATCTTGTTACAGAAACAAAGCGACGGCCAGTTTAAGCCAGTATCGTATTTTAGCCATCGAACGACGGCCGCGGAATCTAAATACCATAGTTTCGAGCTGGAATGTTTGGCTGCCGTGTATGCCATAAAAAGGTTTCACGTCTATTTATCGGGCATCCGATTTCGGATAGTTACGGATTGCGATAGCTTCCGCCTTACGCTCAGTAAGCAGACAGTTAACCCGCGAATAGCACGATGGGCAATGCTTTTACAACAGTATGACTACGAAATAGTACATAGACCTGGCCGACGAATGACACACGTAGATGCGCTCAGTCGGAGCAACAGTATCCTTGTCTTGGAAGGCAATACGTTCGAACAAACGCTTTCCATTAAACAGGACCAAGATCCTGAAATTTGTAAAATTCGCGATAAATTAGAGAAATGCGAAGATAAACTGTACGAACTTCGAAACGGTCTCGTTTATCGAAAGGTCAATAAGCGCAAATTGTTGTTCTATGTACCGAAATCCATGGAAAACAATGTGATACGCACGTGCCACGACGACTCTGGTCATGTTGGTTTCAAAAAAGTAGTTTCTAATATCACCAAGGTCTACTGGTTTCCGGATATGCGTAGAAAAATCAAAGCGTATATAAAAAACCTGCTTAAAGTGTATCGAGTTCTCTCCACCGAGCGGAAAACAAGAAGGATATTTGCATAGTATCCCGAAATCCGAGTTACCTTTCCAAACATGCCACATCAATCATTGCGGGCCGTTTGAGAAGACGGGCAAAGGCCATAAATATATGTTATCGGTCGTGGACGCGTTTACGAAATTTATACGACTCTATCCCTGTAAATCCACGACTTCGAGCGAGTCAATCAAACATTTGAGGGATTATTTTCGGTGTTACAGTAAACCACGGCGTCTTATCAGCGATCGCGGTAGCGCTTTTACATCTGACGACTTTAAAAATTTCATGAGACAAGAATCAATAGAACACGTTTTAATTGCTGTCGGTACTCCGCGCGCTAACGGGCAAGTGAAAAGACTAAACAGAGTCTTAACATTCTGGCTAAAATGTGCGACCATCCGAAAAAATGGGATCAAGTAGTTCCTGCGGTGGAATTTGCGATCAATAACACTTTGAGTCGATCGACGGG
>NW_011956511.1:0-1281 GCF_000949405.1 Vollenhovia emeryi | reverse complement strand
ATTATGATACGACGATTTGATTTTTGGGAAAATCAGATTTATGAGGTATAGGCGTCGCGCTGTAGGTAGGTGTTGCGTTAAGTACTCCGTTTCAGTTGCGATGAAATATGTCGTATGACGCATTATGCAGTAAAAAATACATTAAAGATGAGATATCACCGATATCTTTCGCAATATTATACATTAGGTCAAAATCACGTATGAAAATGAATCAACATCAGGTCAAAGTCACGTATGAAAATGAATTAACATCAGGCAAAGTCACGTATGAAAATGAATCAACATTAATCAATTTAAAACAGTATTGAAGTGAATTAACAATGGAAAAATAGGTTTTCTACGTCATCTTGCACTATCATTCGCTCGTAGTGCGCTGAATGTAACCAATATACAGGGTGGTCTAAAAGTCCCGGAACGGTTGAATATCCCGAGAAATTGAAAAAATAAAAATCTGATTTCTTTAATTTACTAATTGCAGCTTTATTTTAATCTACTTTGATCTTGAATCCAATTTATAATCTTTTATTATATTTATTTTTATTTTGTTTATAACCTTCCATATAAATTAATTTTATTTTCTTCTCAGCCAAATTTTCTAACACATATAACAGCTACATTCAGCGCAATACGAATGATTTAAGCGCAAGTTGACGTAGCAAATCTATGTTTTCATTATTGATTCACTTCGCTACTGATTTAAATTGATTGACTTTGATCTGATGTGCAATATTGCGAAAGATATCGGTGATATCTCATCTTTAATGTATTTTTTACTGCATAATGCGTCATACGACATATTTCATCGCAACTGAAAAGGAGTACTTACTTAACGCAACACCTACTTACAGCGCGACGCCTATATAAATCTGATTTTCCCAAAAATCAAATCGTCGTATCATAATAAAAATATACATGGATATAATTGTCATTTGATGCTCTTAAACTTTTGCGTTGAAAATTTTTTTTTAATTTTAAAAAAATAATGGTGGGGTGGGGGTAAATTAAAAAATTTGAGATTGTTGAAAAATGTGATTACGCCATTGTGAAGACTATAAAAAACAATAAAACTTTTGTCTAAAACATTTTTCCATAAAACTTATATTTTCGAAGATATTCGTAAAAAATGAAAAAATCCCTTATTTTCGAGGGGCTGTTTCACCCCCTAAACGTCGAGATAAGCCGATAAAAAAAAATACGGGTCTAATACTTTTTTATGCTCTACAACATATCCAAAGCTCATTCAAATCGGTGAGGGACACTTCCGACCGTTCCCTTGTTAGT
>NW_011956510.1:0-1281 GCF_000949405.1 Vollenhovia emeryi | reverse complement strand
AAAGAATTGTTAGACGACTTAGGCTGGCAGATGGTTTATTTATTCAGTTAATCCGACGTTTCGACCATACGGGTTGTGATCCTTTTCAGAGAATTCAACAATCTACAATTATTTTATAAAACAAGACGCATCTTACAGTCGTGTCAATTGAGAAACAAAGGATAAGTAAAAATGAACGTGCGAATTATTTTCTGTAAACTTACAATATTACGTCATTGGTATCAAAAATTAAAGAACAGCTTCACTTACATCACATGGAGAACTGTGTTAGACGGCACGTCCATCCGATGTAACACTCAAAGTGGGACCGAAGTCTGACAATGGTGTGAAGGAGATACGGAGAACATGGTAATTAATAAGTACATAACTAATAAACCGGAGCCGGAGTCAAAAGGTTAAAAACAAGCATATATAATACATACGTTCTATAGACAAATAGTGTCCGTCGAGGTATAAGACAAACAGTTTGAAATTAATTAAAATTGTATAATGCTATGGACCGAAAACGGAGTCAAAGGGGGTAAAAGAGAAAAAATATAATAATAAATAAATAAATAAATAATATAAATTAAGATAAAAGTTACTTCGAAGTTCTTAGTTTAAAAAAATTGTTTTATAAAATAATTGTAGATTGTTGAATTCCCTGAAAAGGACCACAATCCGTATGGTCGAAACGTCGGATTAACTGAATAAATAAACCATCTGCCAGCCTAAGTCGTCTAACAATTCGGTAAAACTGCAGAACAGGGGACCCAGCTCCTACGACCTTGACCTTCAAGGTCAAGGTCAAGGTCATCCTCCTGAGTGACCCTCAGAAGGTTTTAGCCGTCGCTCGTTGTTCGTTAAAAAGTTATTAACAAAAAAGTTTGGTTCATGTGTAAGTTGCAAATACGTTTAGAACATGAAATTTAAGGCAAACTGTGACTCTAGATGGGTCGGCATATTTATATATATTTAACCCGGGTTAACTGTTCTGTAAAGCAGATAATTTTCCATCATTTGTAAGTCCATACGCACACAAGAATATTGTGCTTTACAGAAATACGCAAACCCGTCATCGGTTTCCTATTTATCGTTCTATGTAGTAGTAGTAATAGGATCTCTCACTGTTTGTGCAGCCAACCCTTATGAAAAAATACACTCAATCATACGTTGACGGTCCGAAATAACCATCAAATTGAGTGTAAACCTTCATGAAACACTCAATTATGAAGGTTTACACTCAATTTGATGGTTATTTCGGACCGTCAACGTATGATTGAGTGTATTTTTTCATAAGGG
>NW_011956509.1:0-1281 GCF_000949405.1 Vollenhovia emeryi | reverse complement strand
GCAGTTGGTTTCTTGCAATAAAAATAAAAATATTAAATCCGTAATTGAATTATAATATAACCTGTCGATAAAGCCCGGGTACCACAAGGTATTGGCGTAGTATTGGGAAATAATGTAAATGCAATACCGTGCAATTATTGATACGTAACATTGGCGTTACATTAGCCTTTATTCTATATTCAGTATTACAATTTTATTGGGCAATCTTGCTATACAGTCTAATATAGTTTATCAGCCAATTTTTATATTTAGCAGTTATACGTATAATTTATATTGCAGAATTTTACTTTTTATTCCATTGTCGTGTGTAAGTTTTATGATAGGGGCATACATATTCAACTTAGACATCTGCGGGATGCGAAACGAAGAAGATTGGTTTTTGTTTCATGTCGCTACGTCGATTTTTCGCCGAGTTATAGCGTTTTAAAAATCGGGCGCGCGCGCACCCATTCATAAGACAAGGCCGCGCGAGTATTACGCAAGTATTACGCGAGCGTACTACGTCCCCAAAAAACTGGCATCAAAACATACGAGGCCCAGGGGTTCGGTAGTAAACACCGTCGCGCGAGACGCCGCACGAGACGCCGCATATACGCGCCGTCTGCTGCTTCTATCTCAGGATTAAGATCGCGAGTCGATATAATCGTCAATAACTTGGCACAGAAAAATCGTAGGAAGATGATCCTGGTCTCGTTGGAAAGCTAAGATTTCAGCCCTTCTAACGAGATAAGAATGGCTTATCTCGGATTATTAGTTTATGAGAAATCGTTTAATATTTCTGAAAATAAAATTGATTTTCTTCCGAGATCGAGATTGCGAGCCGATATAATCGTCAATAGCTTCGCACAGAAAAATCGTAGCAAGATGATCTTTGTCTCGTTGGAAAGCTAAGATTTCAGCGCTTCCAACGAGATAAGAATGGCTCATCTCGGATTATTAGTTTATGAGGCATTATTGATAAATTGATTTTGTCCCAAGATCGAGAGTGTGAATTAATCTTTCGAGCGGATGAATCTCTCTCACGTCGTGCATTAAATATAGCAACTTTAATTTATGTTCATTCAATATTCATTTTTCTATATATACACATATGTAATTGCACAGTTTCTTGTTGATAATCCCCTCCTCGGGTACTACCTTGTCGTGGTGGAGGGGCTTAAGTACCCTGAAGGGTTACTCTCTAAAAATCACTCAGTGGTTTATTACTGGAAACAGTGAATATTCACTGATTTACAGTAATGATGCACTGATTAATTTTTAGAGAGTACAGACCCTAAAGAT
>NW_011956508.1:0-1281 GCF_000949405.1 Vollenhovia emeryi | reverse complement strand
CTCTACGAAGCGTCGTGTCCGTGTTAGCTCGGCGGCCACAGCGCCTTGGCTGACAATCGACTATCGAAGAGAGTAGACTCTCTTTTATTCTGCTGTTACTAAAGGTGCCATTTCATGCAGCGTCAAAGCGCTGGATACAGTTGAGATTTCGGTAAACGTCTCTTCTCAATTGTTCCACGATGTTAACGATTGTAGAGAGAGTAGATATCATTTCCTCGTACTTTGAGGCTCATAGAAATGTTGAAGAAGCTCGTCAAAGGTATGCTAATCTGTTCCCTGATAGGAATGTTCCTTCTGCAACGACTTTTCGCAGCATTGTCCGACTGTTTACTGAAACTGGAAGTGTTAAACCTAGAGAAAGAGTCCGACCGCGGCCTGTGATAAACGAAAATAACACAGTGAATGTTTTAGCTGCAGTTGCTGCAAATCCTCACATTAGTTCTAGGCTAACAAATTACTACTACGTCCACGTCGTTGTTCCTGGGTAAAGCTAAAAGTAGTCTAAGAATGCATTGCAGGAGGGTAGACGGTGTCACATGATAACATTTCCAAGAATATCAAAAAATTTACTTTGATGTTCCTAATCTGATGTGTATTTTTTTGAGATATTACCATTTTTCAACAATTTTCAACTCATTTTCATTTTTGCCGATTACAGCGCCATCATGAAACGAAAAAAATGTCTCATACAAAAGTTACATATTTTTTCACGGAGAATCCAAATCTGCAATAAAAAATAGGGGTTTCTATTTAACATTTCAAAGTCACCCCCCTCCCGCCCCCGGGGGTGGTGCAGGGGGGTCGAACTTTATGTTAATGGATGACCCTCTTCGAGGTGAACAACTTTTATTGCAATTTTTTTAAATCCGATTTGTATTTTTCCAAATATTCTGAAAAACAGTTTTAAATGCCTCACCCTGTATATATAAGGGCCGGACTCAAATAGTTTCGGAGATACAGGCTGATCCCCAACAACGGAACATACTGTCTCCACGCATGCACTTCCGCCGTTGTACTGTTCCACATGGGTTTGCAACTTTCCACGTGAAGCGAGATCCACTCCACACCTCTGACAATGGGGTGGGTAGGGTTATTTTTAACGAGGTGAAGCCCCCCCGAAGGGGGGCGGAACATACTGTCTCCACGCATACATTTTTCTACCTACATATAAGTCACTCCCCTCCACCAAATGTAGATGGAAAAATGTATACGTGAAGACAGTATGTTCCGCCCCCCCTTCGGGGGGGGGGGCTCCACTTCGTTAAAAATAACCCTACCCAC